>NC_092374.1:22642910-22942910 GCF_030028105.1 Mobula birostris | reverse complement strand
ACAGTAAAAAACTAAATCAAATCAATACTTTGTGTGACCAACTTTTGTCTTTAAAACTACATCATTTCTCTGAGACACACTGTCATGCAGTTTTAGAAGAAAATCAGATGGTAGGGTAGATTGATCCAAGCATCTTGGAGAACCTGTCACATTTCTTCTGCAGACTTTGACTATCTCGCTTGCTTTTGTCTCTCCAGGTAATTGCAGAGAGCTTGGATGATGTTGAGATCGGAGCTCATGTGGAGGTCATACCACCTGAAACAATATAAAAAAAAATCTGGGTGCGCCCAAGACATACAGTTCTATGAAAAAGTCTTATGGATGGCAGAGCAGGGACAAAGAGGTAAATGGCCTTCTTCCACTCCTGTTCTAGTCTAATGTCTGAAATTGTTCTCTATATATCGCTGCAATATTTTAGTGCCAGAAACTGTCTGTCCCTGTACAGAAAATCACTGCAGGAAATGCTGTTTTGCACAATATTGGTCTTCCTATCATCAAGTTATGTTGTTAATTTATTGTCTTGGACCCAGAAGCAGAGAAATTGAATAAGAGAAGCTGCTGATGATGTAATTTTCATTTATACGGCTTAAATGGTTTATTTGATCACACATTAAGGTTGCGCAATTAATTTGTCCTTCCCATTGCAGCCTTTCAACCCCAACATCATTCTGAAGAATAGTGCTGCACTCCTCCAAGGCTAAAGTAACCCTCTGAATGTGCAGTGCCCAGAGCTGAATGTAGCACTCCAGATCAGCTGTCCCCACAGATCTGTACATGGTATTCCCTAGTATTAGCATCTTCCTGTTGGATCTGGAGATATTGTGATCCAGAGATTCTTCGGAAGTCAAGAATGAGACAAACTTGGTGGCTACAGCCATTTATTAGCTGCTACAAGAAAAATCAATGACCAAAGAAAACCAAATAAAGTAGCTGTGGTCATCTTATACTCATGCTTAGCTCAGAATAGAAACATATAGAAACATAGAAACATAGAAAATAGGTGCAGAAGTAAGCCACTCAGCCCTTCGAGCCTGCACCGCCATTCAGTATGATCATGGCTGATCATCCAACTCAGAACCCTGTACCTGCCTTTTCTCCATACCCCCTGATCCCTTTAGCCACAAGGGCCATATCTAACTCCCTCTTAAATATAGCCAATGAACTGGCCTCAACTGTTTTCTGTAGCAGAGAATTCCACAGATTCAACGCTCTCTGTGTGAAGAAGTTTTTCCTCATCTCGGTCCTAAAAGGCTTCCCCTTTATCTTTAAACTGTGACCCCTCGTTCTGGACTACCCCAACATCGGGAACAATCTTCCTGTATCTAGCCTGTCCAATCCCTTTAGGATTTTATACCTTTCAATAAGATCCCCCCTCAATCTTCTAAATTCCAGCGAGTATAAGCCTAGTCGATCCAGTCTTTCATCATATTAAAGTCCTGCCAATAGAGAGGTAACAAGACATTTCAGTGACAAGCAATAACCTTGGAAATATTCAGGTTCAGTAGCATGACACAGACTGCAGAGAAACTTCTCGTAAAATACAGAATCAGCTATTACTGAAAATTCATCAAACAATTACACACATACAGGTGATTTTATAAAAATAATAAGTATTGGAAAGTTAAAATACAAGATGAATAACAGTTCTACACTCTAATCTAACACTTCCTTGAGGTATACTGCATGGCAATACAAGCATACAAAACAGAAAAAAGGATAAGACTACTTGGTCCCTTGAGTCCAGCCCACTATTCAATATGATCACACTGTAACCTCCACTCCATATTCCCTATAGAAGCTTTAACCCCACTAATCAAAGATTTATCTCTGTCATAAAAGCAGTCCAAGGCTCTGCTTCCAACATCCCTTGAGTTTCAAGAGAAATCATTTCTCCTCATCTCTGCCTCAAATGAAATAAGCAGGGCAATATTTTTACAGTTTTTATTAAATGTATTTTACCTATTCTTTGGCTTTGACTATTTGGCACATTGAGTGCAAAAACAGAAGCACTCAACAAATCATACCGCATCTATGGAGAAATATTTCAGGTCAATGGTCCTTCATTGTAAATCTGAATTTTTCTTCCAAAAGCTGGTGATAAAACTTTATGAAAATCTACCAGGTGATGATTTACTGTACCTTGCTATATCACCATCATAGTTCCATTATTATTCTTTGCATATCCATGGAAACCATATCCTATTTTTTATATTTGAGTAAGAAAACAGGGAAGATTCGGATTTTAAGCAGCAAAGGGCCAGAGGAAAATTCCAGTGAAACATTGAGGGTGGAGAGCTGGGGTTGGAGAAATCCATAAAGAACCATGGATCAGGATATGAGAAAAAAGGCCAGAGGACTTGGCACCTCTGGTGTTCTCTTCTGCATCAGGATAAACCTTAAAAAGTAACTGCCGCTGGACACTTTGACCAAACCATTAGCCAACCCTCCCTGTTTACTCTTTACCCTGAAAATAAAAGTAAATTTATCCCATTCACCTAGCAATGTTCATTTCTTCCCAGAGATGCAGCTCCACCAGCTGAGTTTCTCCAGCAGATTGTTTGTCGATCCAGATTCCAGCAAATTATTTTGGCATAAGTCTTTGAATCCTGTATTTGGTTCCCAACGAAAGATTCTTTTAGAACACAGAACATAGTATAACACAGTAACAGGCCCTTCAGCCCACAATGTTGTACCAAACCAAATAAATTAATAATCAAATGCCACCTTATCAACCTGTGTAGCCATGTTCAGAGAGCTACGTACATGGACCCCAAGATCCTGCTGCTCCTTAACAATGTTAAGGGTCTTGTCCATAACAGTGTATTGTCTCTTTACATTTGACCTACCATTCATATTTGGGTGGGATAACCTCCACTGGCCATTTCCAACTCATATCTGTAACTGATCTATATCCTGCTGTATTTTTTGCCAGTCATCTACGCTATCCACAACACCACCAATATTTGTGTCATATGCAAACTTACTAACACACCCATCTACCATTTCATCCAGATCATTTGTATGCATCACAAATAGCAAAGGTCCCAGTACAGATCCTTACAGATGCCACTAATCACAGGACTCCAGCTCGAACAAGTCTCTTCAACAACTATCTTCTGTCTACTATAAGCAAGCAAGTTCTGAATCCAAACAGCCAATTTACCATTGATCCTATGCATATTAATCTTCTGGATGAACCTCCCATGAGGAACCTTATCAAAAGCCTTACTAAGATCCCTGTAGACAACATCCACAGCTTTACTTTCATCAACACCCTCGTCACCTTGTCAAAAACTCAATCGAGTTAGTAAGACATGACTTACTCTGCACAAAGCCATACTGGCTCTCCCTAATTAGGCTGTACTTTTCCAAAAGCTCAGAAATCCTATCCTTAATAATGTTCTCCAGTAGCCTCCCTACCACTGGCAAGAGGCACACTGATGTATTGTTCCCAGGATTACCCCTGGTTTACTTCTTGAGTAATGGAGCAAGATTTTAGATTCTGCTTTGCCATAACTTACAGAACAATAATATCAATAGCATCTGTATAGCTTCTCAAACATACTGAAATGCTCCAAAACATCCCAAGTATTTATCTGACTTAACATCATGACACAGAAACAATTTTTGGAAGTGATGACCAATGGTTTGTAGGGATGCTTAAGAAGGCACAAGGTCCATTTTATTAGGGAGTTCAGTGAAAGTTGGCAAAAGATCTGGGACTTGTAATTATTACAGATTAATATTCCATCAAAATTGTCTGTCGTACTTAAAATGATAGCACTTTCTCTCTTCAGTTCCAAAAATTCCAGAACTCTGAGGAATTCAAATCCCTCACAAAGCAGGGACCAAGCCAAATGCATTTTATGGCTTACCCTTTCTCTTTCTGAAATACCTGATGATGGTCTGTTCTTTTTTTAAAGTCAAGACAGATTCCCTTTACGAAGGCTTTGAGATCCCTTTTGAAATGGGCAGATTGATTCAACTTTGGCACAGTTGCAATAATAACCTCAGGGCTTTGTAGTAAATCCTTAGGGATTCCTCGCCAGACTATTTGTGATGAGGCATGCAGAAGCCAACAGAGTCTCATTTTGAGATTCTTAAACAGAACAGAAGCGAGAAAGCCTGAGGCTTTGAGTCTTCATCCACATCATCCTGTTCAGGAACAGTTATTACCATCAGGCTCCTAAATCAGCTTGGATAACAAAACTTTCAATAACTCTACATCTCATGCTCTTTAACTTTATTTATTTGTTTGTTTATATATTTATGTGTACAATTTGTTCTTCTTTCGCAGACTGGCTATCCGTCAGTTCTTATTTATGCATAATTTTTCATAAATTTTATTTGTCTTTGACTTTAACTTTCTGGCTTTTTTCCACTTCTTCCATACATGGTTCTTTATGCATTTCCCCAACCGCCTACTCTGCATTTTCAATTTACTTTGGTAACAGCGACTGCTTCCTTGGGATTTTGTAATAACCCTCTGCTGCTTGAAATCCCAAATTTATTGACATTCCTGTTCGGTCTAATCATGCTGGAACCTCTGGTACAATAATCGCTCTACACTTTTCCCTGAGACTGGAACACTGTCCATCCGGGCCTTCCAATCCACAGATCCCATTTCCTATCAATACTCATCCCCGTCATTTTAATTCTCACCCGTCCCACCTGCAAGATAAAATGATGATCCATCCCTCATCAGGTTCTTTCTTCCCACCTTCCAAGCCTCCCTCAGCCACTTCAGCTCCTTGGAAAGCTTCTCTTCTATTGCACTGACAAATTCTTAATCACAACCATTTACACCTAAATGTCTGTCCCATCTTGAGTTCAAGCTTTCAATTACCTGTAGGGCAGAGGACATATAAGATATGTAATTTAAAAAGAACGAGGTTGCAAATTGTCATTCTCTATATATTTTAGGCTTTTTCTGCAGATATAATAACCGAACTTCATTCATTCTGAATGATGCCTGAGGGAAACATATTTTCAGATATGTTGGGTAATTGTATTTATTTTACAAGGAAACAAATAACACATGATGTTTTAAAATTTCACATTATATTGATGAAATTGTCTTAAAACATTATTAAGAACATTGAAACATCTACACTAAAGTTCATTTGTATAAAAAGTAACTATTTTCCATTTGTCCATATTTGCACTCCATAAATTTGCTTATTAGTCATCCTTTCCCTTCCTAAACATATTCTGTCCTGCTGGAGTTCAATCCTGGTGATGGACAAGTCTTCTGATAATTTTGTGACTGGACTTCTGGAAGGAAAAATGAAGGTCATCGTAATGAATGGCAAAACTATCTTCATCTGAAATAACCACAGATAGGCATTTTCCAGCGATTCTCAATAGGGCGGGGAAGAGGAGCAAAAATATTGGCTGCATTTTCTTACCTGTCTTAGTTAATGAAAGCAACAGTAGTCTCACTCACCACTGTTACCTCTGGACAAACCTTTAAGAATAGAATCTATGGCATGCCTGTTTGTGTGAATCATTTCTACATTGTGTGATACCTTGGCTTTAAATTTTAAGGGTTCTGATAATGCCATAAACAGAGGCAGGTCTATCATGAATGAGAAGTTTATTCCCAAAGGTTCACCATTGATATTTTTTACTTTCTGGTATTTATGAGCCTTCATCCAGCAGATTTCTGAACAGACAATGAACCAACCCATGAACACTCCCTCATTATTTCTGCTCACTCTTTGCACGACTTATATATTTCTTATTGTACTTTATAGTTTATGATTATGTATTGCACTGAACTACTGCTGTGTGGTAGCATAGTGGTTAGGACAAGCTTTACAGTATAGGTGACCACAGGTTCAATCCCATTGCTACCTGTAAGGAGTTTGTACGTTCTCCCCGTGACCATTGGTTTCCTCTGAGTGTTCCGGTTCCCTCCCACATCCTAAAGTTGGTAGGTTAATTAGTCATTGCAAATTGTCCTGTGATTAGGCTTGAATTACATCAGGGAGTGGCTCGAAGAGCCGGAAGGGCCTACTGTGTGCAGAATCTCAATAATTAAAATAATAAAAACAACAAATTTCACTGCCTACAGTTATGTCAGTGATTCTAAATACAATTCTGATATTTACTTTGGATAGCCCTTGTGTTGTTCTTTTACTGAAAAGGAACTTACTGGAGACAAGATACTGCAAAATAAACCTTGGTACTTATTTTCACTTTTCTCAGTGGCATGGAGCATTATACCAGACAGTAACATTTCAATGCTTTGTAAAACAGCTGACAGCACCATATCAATCGGTGTGTTGTCAGAATTGTGGCAGTGATGGAGTGAATGCACACACGACACTGTGGGAGATCTCGCTGTGTTAGTTTTTGCTGGATAGCAGAATGGTGGGAAAGAGGAGTGACTGACATTATATGATCAAGGAAACGAGACAACAGAATTGTAGTTTCATGCAGTTTGACTTGAAAAGGAGACATGCAGAGTAAGCAGTATGGATAGATGGTGGGAGCAAATGGAATTGGCAAATAAAGGTGTCAGTGTGAATCTGAGCTAGTTTGTCTGAAGAAATGCTGTGTGATATTACTGTCAATATTTTGTTTGCTCTCTTTAATGCAGGCAGAAGACCATCGATTCTATGTAAACCAAAACTTCTGACAGAGTAATATTATGTCCAGGGAGTAATTTATTCTTTAAGTTTGCAGTGCACATAACTTAGTGCAATACTTCAACAACTGACTAATGTCATGGTTTTCATTCAGTACTCTTCCCCAACCCACCAATGCTGAATAAACATCACATTGTAAACACAGGAGTTTTGGCAGGTGCTGGAGATCTAGCGTACAAGATACAAAATGCTGGAGGAACATGGTAGGTCAGCCAACATCTATGGAAAGGAATAAACCATCAACGTTTTGAGCCAAGACTCTTCAACAGGACATCTGGTTGCTGGAGGTCCATCTATCAGATAACACTTCAAGCTAGAATTAAGGAATTATCAAGGGGATTTACCACTCTATAAAAAGAAACAAAAGCTGGAACGATTCAATTGGGAGAAAGGATGAGAATCAACATTTCAGGTAGATGAGCGGTCAATGATTTAAACCATGGGCTTGGTTTCTCTCTCCATAGATGCTGTCTAACCTGCTGAGCAATTCTAGTCTTTTTTTCCGTTTTTCTTGAAATAATTTTGCATCTGTTAACTTGAATTCAATATTTCTGCACCTGAAATGGATTTATTTTAAAAATTATTTTTGGAAATGCAGTCTGATTGTCCGACACAAGCTTCCTGGAGTTATTGTTCTTTCATCCATCTCCTTAAATTATGAGCAATTCCTGAACTGTACATATTACCATACTTTTGCTGCCTGACTAGTCGTAAATTGACTGAATGGATGACTCCCATACAAAGCCAAATATTTCTGTTGTGAATGGTAATCTAATTTATGAAATTATCTGTATCGATGGTGTGCTGAATAAGTTTTTCATGTGTCTCAGACATACTCTCTTCTCCTTCTGTCCCCACCCCCAGCCCATCAGGCAGAAGATACAAAAGCCTGAAAATCATGTACTACAGTTTGAGAATGTACAGTAATTTATCTTTGGCTAAAACTTACTGGATTACATAACAAACACAAAGGGAGTATAATTCATTATTCACAAACATGAGAGATTCTGCAGATGCTGGAAATCTAGAGTAACACTCACAAGTTACTGGAGACACTCAGTAGATCAGTCAGCGATCTAGATGAAGGGTCTTGGCCGAAAATGTTGTTTTGTTGACTCTTTCTGTAGATGCTGTCTGACCTGCCGAGTTTCTCCACATTTCATTATTCATTCCCAAAGCAAGTGCTGGTTGATTTTCTGTTTCCCAGCACCCTGCTAATCATCCTTGTAATTGACTTAGCTGCAAGATCTCTAGTTACTGTCTTCTAAGCTGTCAAGCAAGCATTTTGTAATACCTTCCAAATTATCCCTGAACTGAATGGCTTGCAGGGCCTTTTCAAAAGGCAGTTTAGAGTTAGTGTGTTGATATGGATCTGTATTCACATATTGGACAAATCGGGTAAGACCATGATGACTCACAAATGTGAATCAGATGGTTTATTTTAGAAAAATTCGGTAGTTTAAATATCATAATCATTGATACGACTTTTTTTTCCAGACTAGGTATTCAGATTGTTGACATTAAGTTTCCTGAATGCAGCAATGGGATCTGAACTCATGCCTTTAGGTCACCTGGAGAGTACCCTAGTAATATGGCAATGTGCTACTCCACCATATGTCGCACCATTTCATTCATAAAACCAACAGTTCATTGCACAAAATTCCTAGCAGCATCCATTTCAAATTTATTTTGAATTAATTCTTCTGGAAATGCATAGTCCCTGAAATCCAGTTCCAATCTGGTAATGTGGCAGAGTAATCCTATCTGTGTTTTTAAATGATTCTCCCAGAAGACAGAACTACAAGTGACATAACTGTATGTCATAAAACAGACCCTAATAAATACCAATTTCTAGATTTTTTTGTATACGCAATGAACCAAAGTGTGCAAAAGTACAATTAAGCAAGAAAAGAATAATGAATTAAGAAAAATCAATCTCAAAATAAGTTTTTTGACAATTTAGGTCAGAGATCCAAAGAAACTTCACACAGAGAATTAAAATGTACATAAACCCTATAAATAGATGCAAAAGTAATATCTTCCCTGGTTGGGATGTCAAGAATTAAAGTTCCAATCTCAAAATAAGTGTTTGGCCATTTAGATCAAAGATCCAAAGAAACAATATTGTGAATCTTTGGAATTCTGTGACAAAAGAGCTGTCGAATGTATTCAAGACTGAGGTAGTTAAATATTTAAGAGGGTCGTGGATTAGTTCAAAACCTCAGTGAAAAATCAGTCATGATTTTATTGAATGATGAGGCTTGCTCAAAGGCTGAATGGCCTAACTTAAGTTCTGTCTGTTATGGTAAAAATGTAGCATGAATGACATGTTATGATGGCCAGCCACATAATTAAACAGACTTATTATCTGTTCTGATTCCAAACAATGTATAACCCTCACCAACATTAATTACAACACAAGCTTTCAGCAAA
Organism: Mobula birostris; assembly: GCF_030028105.1. Taxonomy (NCBI): domain Eukaryota; kingdom Metazoa; phylum Chordata; class Chondrichthyes; order Myliobatiformes; family Myliobatidae; genus Mobula; species Mobula birostris. Next base: position 22,933,824 of record NC_092374.1, on the reverse strand, counting down.
ACATTAACACTGCTTCAGTGAAGTACTGTTTTAAGTTCAGTTATTTATTTTCTAATAAATTAGTTTCAGCTTTCAAACATTATGACAGAATTCATTGTTCCTAAGATTATCTTGTAACATTGTCCTCAGCTAGGTTGACAATAAAAATATGAATTCAAAGGTGTTACCTCATCATATGGGAACTTCCCCCTAGTTTAATTCACTGTCTTGTCAATGGATTGAGCCATACAGTCATTCTGCATGGAAACAGGTCTTTTAGCGTGTCATTCTATGCCAGTTATTAAGTAAATATTTACATTAAATCATACACCAATCCAATTATATTCTCACAAAATTCTCATCCCTCACCGTGCTCTGCCACTCACCAGGAGCAATTTATGATGGCCAATTAGCCAACTAACATGTTATGGCTTCATTCACAGTAACTCTGTGAGTTGAGGTTAATTAAAAATCAATACAGGATTGATTCCCAGCTGGACATTTGCATTGTACTAAGTGTTAACACTGCTGAAGTTGAGTTGTTCCAGGATCTTCACTGGAAAATACTGGTCAGCAACTTTTTCATGGGATAGATGGCGATACCAGTGGGAGCTCAATGGGAACGCAGAGCTTGGCTACAATTGGATCACCGAAGGTCTAGTTGGACAGTGAAGCTGGTTGAGGGTTCACGTGATCAAATCCTGCTCCTGAGTCATAAGCTTGCAGAAATCTGGAGGCAGAAGGGAAAAAGCTGTTCCTAAAGTGCGTGCGGGTCTTCAGGTTCCCGTACCTCCTCCCCGAAGGTAGAAATGAGAAGAGGTTATGTCCCGGATGGTGAGGGCCACAATAATGGATATCATCTTCTTTGAAGATGTCCTTGATGGTCAGGAGGCCTGTGGTGCAGCAGGTTGAGTTTACAGCCCTCGGCAACCTCATTTGATCCTATGCTTTGGAGCCTCTATACCAGGTAGTGATGCAACCAGTCAGAATATTCTCCATGGTACATCTGTAGAAACTTGCCAGAGTCTTGTGTAAGATAACAAAGCTCCTCAAACTCTTAATGAAGTAAAACCACTAGCATGCCTCCTTCACGATTGCATCAATACGTTTGGGCTGAGGAGAGCTCCTTTGACATGTTGACTCCCAGGAACTTGAAGCTGCTCCCCTTTTGCACTGCTGACCCCTCAATGAGGATTCGGGTGTAAATTTAGGGTTATGGGGAAAAGGCAGGTAGGTAGAGACGAGTCCATGGTCAGATCAGCTATGATTGCATTGATTGGTGTAGAAGCCTCAACTGGCCAGATGGCCTACTCCTACCACTTTTTCTTATGTGTGTGTTCTCCCAACTTCCTCTTCCTGCAGTCCATCATCAGTTCCTTAGTCTTGCTGACACTGAGTGCAAGGTTGTTGCTGTGACGTCACTCATCCAACCGATCTATTACACTCTTGTATGCTTTCTCATTGCCATCTGAATACTATCTCACTGACTTGGTCTCTGTGCTATTGTGCTTCGTCATATATGAAAGTAGTTTCAGAAATAAGGAATCTGCCATCCAGAGCTTGAGGACAAATTTGTAAAAGTTGTGAAAACTTTAAAATTCTAAAGTCCGCTACAACTGAGCAGTCATTGAGGATACTGTATCCAACGGTGATATTGATAGATATTGGCAATGACAATCAAAGGGAATGGTGATTGAACATGAATGTCATTTTGAGATAGGACATAAGCTATGATCATACTAAACACCAGAGTAGACTCGAGGGGCCAAATGACCAAATCCTCTTCTTTCACATGTGTAGTTATGATCGTACTTTGTCTTTCATTCACAACTGGATGACACTGAGTTTTGCTGGATTGCCTTTACAATTGTTCCGTTCAACCTCTGGTACTTGACACATGTTCAAGTTATTTGTGTGCGAATGTTCACAGTGAGTGCCAGCAGACAATTCAACAGTAAAGTACGACTTAATCAAATCTGGGTGGGTCAGCTACGTGCAAGTATTTCTTGCTCGATGTCACCTCATAAACATGAGGTGCGCTGGTCCTGGCGGTACACTTTACCAATAGGTCACTTCAGAAAGAAATACACTGATGTGTACGAATATTGTGCCACCTCACTCTGCCAACTTAAGATAACATCACTGTGCAAATTCAGATTGGAAATTGAGCTACATAAAGTGCTGGAGGAACTCAGCAGGCCAGGTAGCATCTATGGAAAAAAAAGTACAGTGTTTTGGGCCCGAAATGTTCACTGTACTTTTTCTCCCATAAATGCTGCTTGGCCTGCTGAGTTCCTCCAGTATTTTGTGTGTGCTGCTTGGATTTCCAGCATCTGCAGATTTTCTCCCGTTTGATGAAACTGATTCACATTTGTATAATGTAGCCCTTACATCAAGGAGAGAGTTGGAGTTGGACAAAATCAAATATGTAATTTTTGCATTTGTGGAAATATGTAAACAACCACTGAAACAGGAGGTGCTGGTAATCATCAGCAGGATAGGCTGTACCCTTAATCAAGTGGTCAGACTGTCAGATTACTCATATTCAATTATAATTCACCAAAGGTGCAGGAATATAATATTTACATGAGGCTAAATTTACATGTAGTGTAGACATGAAATCTGATCCAAGTCAGAAATGTTAAAGATTTTTTTCCTCCTTTCCAGACTTTGACTCACTGTTTTGTACTTCCAGTTTTATATTTATGTTCTGCATAGGCTTGAGCCTCCTCAGCCAGATCATCTCAAAGAGTAGATATGGGTACAGGTTCAAGAGTGGAATGACCATCAGCCACCTCCTGTACATGGATGACATCAAGCTGTATGCCAGAAATAATAAAGACAGTGATTCACTATTCCACCTGATAGATATGCAGCAGAGATATTGGGATGTCATTTGGACTTGTCCAGTGGTGCTGGATGGCAGTGAAAAGAGGTGAACTCGTCGAGTCTGAAGGAGTCAGGTTATCTGAAGGCCACATACCAGATGTACAGGACAGCTACAAATATCCAGGAATCCTGCAGGCGCACGGAAGCCATGATGAGGTCACAACGAAGGATGCAACATCCAACTACCTCCAAAAAGTAAGACAGGTCCTAAACCTCCAGCTAAATTGGAAGAACAAATTCAGAACCATCAATTCATTTGCCCTACCAGTCATCAGATACCCAGCTGCAATAGTCTGCTGGCCAGGGAATGAACTGGAAGCTGATATCAAGACTCGGAAACTATTAACAATACATGGAGGAGTCCACCCAAAGTCCAACATCAAGTGACTGTACACCTGATGGAATAAGGGAGGATGGGGACTTGAACTGTCAAGGTCACAGTGCTGGAAGAAATGTGAAACACCCATGAGTATGTCAGGGAAATGGCCCCCAAGGATGACCTGCTGGGAGAATCCCTCAGAGAGCAGGCAGGGGACATGGAAATGGAAGTGGGTGAAGCAGAGCCAGAGGACCAGAGGCCATGGCAGGACAAGCCACTGCACGGGATGTCCCATTGCCAGATATCAGAGGTGGCTGACATAAGAAAGTCCTACCAATGGCTGGAAATGGCAGAGCTGCAGGACAGCACCGAGACATTGCTCATGGCTGCACACGAACAGGCATTAAAGCACAAGAGCAATAGAAACAGGGTTCTATCAACCAGACAAGACCCAAGATGCAGAGTATGCAAGGGATCCACTGAAACCATCCAGCACGTAGTAGCCGGGTGCCAGATGCAGGCAAGGACAGCATACGCTGAATGGTACAACCAAGTTGCAGAAGTTGTGCACAGAAACATCTGTGCTGAGTGTGGATGGACACTCCCAAGTCCAAATGGAACACACCCGAGAAGGAAGTGGAGAATTGCAGAGCTAAGGTCCTGTGGGGGTTCCAAATACAGACTGATAAACAGGTACTGGCCAACCAGCCAGACAGAGTATTACTGGACAAGGAACAGAAGAAAGCAATAGTAATAGATGTGGCAATCCTGAAGGACAGTGACATCAGGAAGAAAGAATATGAAAAGCTGGAGAAATATCAGGACTTGAAAGAGAAAATAAAAAGGGTGTGGAAGGTTAAAACCAAAGAAATCCTGGTGGTGATAGGAGTACTTGGAGCTGTGACAGCTGGACTGGGACAGTGGCTCCGACAAGTCCCAGGAACACCAGTAGAGCACACTACTAGGAACAGGAGGGATACTGTGCAGAACCCTCTGGTAGAGGAGCCAAGATTGAGGGAGAAATACACATGCACACCACCCATAAGGGGTGAGAAAAAAATATATATATAGATAGGGGAGAAGGGAGAGGGGACATCATACAGTAAGGTGCCTAAGACCTTGGCACAATTTTGTTTTTGTCACCGTAGAGCTGATGGGGAATTTGTAAATCTGATGGAAGCAAAGGCTGTTGGGATGGCAAGGGTGGAGTGCTGCGGGACAGATGAAAGAGAAGGAATACCAGGGGCAGGGGGTGGCGCAGGTGCAGACACACCCAGCTGTGAGACACCAGGCAAGGTCATTTGATTCCAAACAACTGCTTTATTGATCATTACAGAATGTCCCCCACTTCCTTTCCCCCTCCCTTCGCCTTTCTCCAACCATGATTCCCCCTCCCTATATTACGAGGGGTGATTGATAAGTTCGTGGCCTAAGGTAGAAGGGGATGAGTTATTAACTTCAAAATTTCTGCATTTTCACTCAAAGAGTTGAACTGCACGAGCATGTACCGAGAGCTGTATAACTCCTCTCCTTCTACCTAGGCCACAAACTTATCAATCACCCCTGCTGTGGACCACTTCTACAAAGAAGGGATCCGTATGCTCCACGACTGCTGGACTAAGTGTGTACATGTAGGAGGGGACTGTGTTGAAAAACAAATGTGCTAGGTTTTCTAAAATTGACTCCTTCTACCCTAGGTGACGAACTTATCAGTCACCCCTTGTGTTATGTCAAATATACTGCACATGTATTTGCAGAATACCGGAATTTGGCAATATTATGTATCAATAAAACACATCGGTATGAATGTCAAAACGCAAACAACAGGAATTCTGCAGATGCTGGAAATTCAAGCAACACACATAAAAGTTGCTGGTGAACGCAGCAGGCCAGGCAGCATCTCTAGGAAGAGGTGCAGTCGACGTTTCAGGCCGAGACCCTTCGTCAGGACTGGCGAAGGGTCTCGGCCTGAAACGTCGACTGCACCTCTTCCTAGAGATGCTGCCTGGCCTGCTGCGTTCACCAGCAACTTTTATGTGTGTTGTCGGTATGAATGTGGTATCTTAATGATTATGCTATTGGACTGGTACCCAGAGGTTACACCAGTGAACCAAAAATATAATTTGAAATCCCACAACAGCAGCTGGAGAAATTAAATTCTGTTAATTAGAATAAAGAGGTTGTCTGAGTAATGTGGCTTAAGAAACCTGATTGTTTTGAAACCCGATGAGGTTCACAGTGTTCTTTAGGGAGGGTTATCTCTACTATCCTCATGGTTGTGACTGCATTAATTAACTGTTGACTTCCCTTCAGCCACGGTGACCTATCAACCAGGTGGTACCATGGCAAAGCTAGTGGGGCTGCAGTTTCACAGCTCCAGGGATCTGGGTTGAATCCTGACCTCAGCTGCTAACCATGTGATGTTTGTTCATTCTATCGGTGAGTGCTTAGGTTTCATTTGGATGCTCCAGTTTCCACCCTCATCTCAAAGACCGCTGAGTTGTTGGATCAAGCCGAATTTATTGTCATGTGCATACAGACAATACTGTGCATACAGACAATACAAAGAATATAAATAGTACTTAAATTATACAAAACAGTGAAGAGAGAGAAAGAAGTCTGCAAAAAACAAGATCCAAGTACAGTAAAAAACGACACAACCAGAGACAAGTCTGTGGTAGTACAAGAGTTGCTGAGGTCAAGAATCTGATGGTTCAAGGAAAGTAGCTGTTCCTCAACCTGCTGGCGTTGGACCTCAGGCTTCTGTGCCTCAGCAATAGTAGGAAGATGACATGACCCAGATGATAGTGATCATTGGTGACAGATGCCACGAATTGTCATGGTAAAATGCCTGCAAATTAATTTTGAAGCTGGGAGATTTAATGAAAATATGAGGAGAATAAAATAAGGTTAGCAAAAGATTGATTTAAATAGGTTCTTGATGGTTAGTGTAGACTTAACAGGCCCAAGGCCCCATTGCCATGATATATGACTCCCAAGTGTCTAGTTATATTGAAACTGCTGAGCACCAGGGGAGTACCTTCATTAATCATAGTGTAGTTCAAGGCCTGCTGAAGAGTCACAACCCAAAAAGTCAACTGTCCATTTCCCTCCATTGATCCTGCTTGAATTGCTCCAGCATTTCGTGCGTGTGGCTCCAGATTTCCAGAATTTATGGCATCTCCTGTGTCTACATTTCAATGAAGCAGCTCTCCTCCTCAAGGTCAATGAGAGCAGAGTCTTGCCAAAGAACCTTACATCTTATAAAGTAATGAAAAAAAAACAAGCTGGGGGTATAGCATGGTGGCATAGTTAGTAGAGCTCCTCAGGTTCAGGTTTAATATCACCAGCACATCATGAAATTCATTGTTTTGTCGCAGCAGTACATTGCAATACATAATAATAAAAAAATTATAAATCACAATGAGTATATATAAAAATGAATAAGTAATGCAACAGAATTAGTGAGGAAGTGTTCATGGGTTAATTGTCTGTTCAGAAATCAGACGGTGCAGGGGAAAAAGCTGTTTATAAGATATTGAGTGCATGTTCTAAGACTCCTATACCACCTCCTTGATGATAGCAATGAGAAGAGATGCACTGGATAATGGGGATCCTTAATGATGGATGCCACCTTTCTGAGGCATTCCCTTTTGAAGATGTCCTGGATGCTGGGAGAGTTGAGAACTTTCTGAAATTTTTCCCAATCCTTTGCAGTGGCCACTCAATACCAGATGGTGATGCAACCAGTTTGGATGTTCTCCACAGTACATCTGTAGAAATTTTCACATGTCTTTGTTGACATATCAATTCCCTTCAAACTCCTCATGAAATATTGCTACAGTCAGGCCCTTCTTTGTAATTGCCTCAATATGATGGGCCCAGGAAAAAAGGTAACTGGTGAGCCTAGGTGAGGAGAAATGTAGACGGATGGAGAGGGGGATGAAGTGAAGCTGGGAGGTGATAGGTGTAAAAGATGAAGGGCTGATTACGAAAGAATCTGATAGGAGAGGAGAGTGGATCATGCGAGAATGAGAAGGAGGACAGGAACTATAGGAAAATGAAGAAAAGAGAAGGGATAAGAGTGGAGACAGAATGCTGAGATGCAGGCTACTAAATTATTTTTGTCTGTCTGTGTCCCTGTTAATTATTCTGCATTTCCAGCAATTGCAGAACCTCTTGTGCTCATAATCAGTCAGAACCTGCTAAAGATTAGCTAGTTAGTAATCTGTCTTGAAAGTAAACATTAACAGTTTTTTGATCGTTTTATGTCATGCTGTGCATCTGAAGATATGGCTGCACAGACTTTTCATCTGGTAATAAGACAAACAGTATTTCACAACCCCTGAAGGAAATTGTTAACAGCAGTGACACACACAAAATGCTGAAGGAACTCAGCAGGTCAGGTAGCATCTATTGAGAGGAATAAAGAGTCAACGTTTTGGTCTGAGACCCTTCATTAGGACAGCTTAGATTTCTAATTAACAGCAATTGGTTTATAAGAGAAACTGACTTAACACTTAAAAGATTTCATTTTAGAATTATCATGAAGGCTGATTTTGGACTGTGACAAAACATGGGACACAACAGGAATCTGATCATGGCTATCAATTACTTGCAGCTGGCCTTGACAATGAAAGTGTGGGCTTTCACATCTGGTGCACATTCCCAAAGGCTGGTCAATTCCTTTCAGAAACTTGAACCTCATGAGAACTTCTGAATACCTTCAACTTTGCAGCCTGTGCTGCTGAATTAGCAGAGAAATATCATACACGTTTTGTTCATTCTGCTGTGGGGTCAACATTGATTCGTACTGGAGTGTCAAATAAAATCTGTGATGCTCCCAATATTCTGTACCAATTTTAAGCTTAATGGTTTCTTAAAATGTCAAAACTACAAAAGGGAATTTAAAAAGTCAGACACCACTGACTCGTTGCAAAGTCTTGTCATTTTGTTCGGAATTCAAAGGCTGCAGTGGATTTTTTTTTTCCAAGGCAGGTGAGTCATGCCTTTAATTACTAGCCTGCTTTGGAATGTCATATATTTCATTACTTAGCTGCCTTAATGTTGATTCGCTCATTAGTGACTTGTCTCGTGCATCTTACTTCAGATCTGTGCTTTCTGCCTCGACCATTCTGTTAAGTTCATCTTAGCCTGCCAAGATACTCTTCCATCTTTCCATCCACCTCCCTTCCAACTCAATTGCTCGTTGAACACTTGCAGAGTTTGGTCAGTGTTGCTTGGTGCCTCCCTCAGGGGAAGTATACCCATTGACATTGCACCATACAACAGAGCACATCAGGCAGAATCTATAGAAAGGAATAAAGAGTCAAAAAATCAGGCTGAAACTCTTCATCAGGACACAGAGCAGCTCAGAGGATACTCCGAAAAACTTATTAGAAGTGCACTTTTTTTTCCTTTTTTAAACCAGTGTAAAGTGGTAAGGAGTAATCTTGAAAAACATCTATTACAGGATTTGAGATTGCATAGAAACAAAATGTTCTTTTGAAAAGTTCTCCCATTCATAAGACGCATGAGGAAAATTAGATTTCTTCCCTGCTGATCTTTTTGAATTCCTCCTTTTGGATTCTTTGGTGAATATAGAAAGGAGATTTACAGGTGACCAGGCATAAAGAAACTTCCTTTGTGCAGCCACTATGCATGTGTGGCTTCCCTCCACTTGTTATGTTAGAAAGCAGCCAAGATACTATTATTCTCAAAATGAATAGAGGCAATAGCTCCTATTGATGAGATTCCTGCAGTCATGAAGACAATACTGAGTTTCAGGTCAAAAAAGATACAGATTCAGGTCCAGCAGTTCCAAAGAGCATTAAACTATTATTTTTAATCGACACGGCCACAATTTCTGCGCATGCACCAACAAATGTGGAGATACCCGATCTTCTGACAGATATGGAGTTCCATGCCTGGAGGTGAATAATATATATTAATATTTACCCCAGCTGGGAAGCTGGAATTTCAAAACAAATGTATCAGCCATTTAGACACAGGTGAGAATAATATATTCGCCCCTAAGAATCTTTGGTATTCTCTTGTTAAAAAAAGGTTGTTAAGGCTCTATTAAAGTTACAGGGTTATAGAACCCTGCAGTAAAGTAACAGGCTCTTTGGCCCATCGAGTCACTGCCAAACCATTATTCTACCCAGTCCCAATGACCTGTATCCAGACCACAGCCCTTCATATCATTCCCATTGATGTGTTTATCCAAATTTCTCTTAAATGTTGAAATTGAACCCACATCCCAAACTTCGACTGGCAATGCATTCGACACACACCACACACTGAGTGAAGAAATCTGCCCTCACCCCAAATTCTCCTTCAATATTTCACATTTCCCTTAACCTATACCCTCTAGTTGTAGTCTCACCCAACCTCAGTGGAACATTTACTGTGACTATACCCTTCATAAATTTGTATACAAGGGTTATTTTCAAAATAAGGATTCACTCCCCTTTAAAGGAAATCGAGGAATTATGGGGTTAGTGCAGGAAAGTAACAGTGAGGTAAAAGATCAGCCATGAGGACCTGAATTATACGGAAATGTTGAATAGGTTAGGACTTTATTTCTTGGAGAGTAGGAGATTTGAGAGAGGTATACAAAATTATGAGGGGTGTAGAATCAGAATCAGGTTTAATATCACTGGAATATGTCATGAAATGTATTGTTTTGCAGTAGCAGTAAATTGCAATACATAGTTTTAAAAACTATAAATTACAATAAATACATATGCCCTGGGTGATGGGGATCCTTCATAATAGATGCTGTGTTTTTGAGGCATCACCTTTTGAAGGTGTTGTCAATGCTGGGGAGGCTCGTTTCCGATGCAGCTGACTGAGTTTACAACTTTCTGCAGCGTTTTTTGATCCTATGCAGTGGCCCCTCCATACCTGATAGTGATACTACGAGTTACAATGCTCTCCATGTTACATTTGTAGAAATTGGCGAGTGTCTTTGGTAGCATACCACATTTCCTCAAACTCCTGATGAAATATAGCAGCTTCTGAAGTGCCATTTTGTAATTACATCAATATGCTGGGCCCAGAATAGACTTTCAGAGATATTGACACCCAGGAACTTGAAACTGTTCACCCTTTCCACTGCCAATCCCTCAATGACAACTGGTGTGTGTTCCCTCGACTTCCCCTACCTGAAGCCTACAAACAATACCCTGGTCTTGTTAATGTTGAGTGCAAGGTTGTTGTAGCAATACCACTGAACTAGCTGATCTGTCGTTCTCCTGTACACCTCCTCGTCACCATCTGAAATTCTGCCAACCACCGTCCAGTTGTTGGTAAATTTATAGATGGCACTTTAGCTGTGCCTAACCACACAATCGTGTCTGTGGACAGAGTAGAGCAGTGGACTAAGCACACGTCCTTGAGATGCGCCAGCATTGGTGGTCAGTAAGGAGGAGGTGTTGGTTCCAATCCTCACTGACTGTTCTTTCCCGCCGAGGAGTGCAACTGAGCAATAGTGATTGGGGCAGCTTACCCTGCTCTTCTGGCCACTGGTATGATTGTCACAATTCTGAAAGAGATGGGAATGTTCAACTGCAGCAGTGAAAGGCTGAAGGAAGATGTCATTGAACACTTCTGTAAGTTGATTGGTACAGGTGTTCTACCGGGTACACCATCAGGGCTTAATGCCTTGCGGGGTTTCATCCTCTTGAAAGATGTTCTGACCGGCCTCCATGACAGAGATCATTGGGTCACCAGATGCTGCAAAGGTGTACTTTCACACTGCCTTTAAAAGCGTGCGTAAAAATTGTCGAATGCATCGAGAATTGAAGCGGCAGAGTCATTCACAGTCTTTGGTTTCACTTTGTATGAAGTAATAGCCTTTAAACTTTGACAAAACTGATGCACTTCTAATTCTGTCTCTAACCTTTGGGTATGTCTGGTACGCTCCCGAAAGTACCTACTCACACACACAAGCTTGGATGAAGTCTGTGACAATTGTGGCATGTTCATTCAGACTCAAAGATGAATCCCTAAATATTGACCAGTCCACTAACTCGAAGCTGTCCTGTAAGCACTCCTCCACCTCCCTCGACCATGCCTTCTTGGTCCTTAACCACTACAGTCTCTAGTCTCTATATACGCTCGGAGTAAAAATACACCAGGTGATCAGACTTTCCAAACTGTGGACACAGGATGGCACAGTAAGCATTCTTCATGGTGGTATAACAGCAGTCAAGTGAGTTGGCTCCTCTGGCTTCAACATACTTGTGGTCCAGAGACTTTTGCAAGCTAGTCTCATTGAAATCTCCCAGGATGATAGGAAAGTCATCAAGTTGTGCAGTTTCGTGCATGCTGATTATGTTTCTCAATTCCTTCAGTGCCTGCCTGATGTTGGCCTAGGGTGTAATGTACTCTGCTACCAAGATAATGGCAGAAAATGTTCTCGGAAGATAAAATGGATGGCATTTGACCGTTAGATGTTCCAGGTCAGGTGAGCAGGATGGAGATAGTACTGTCATGTTTATGCACAACAATGAGTTAATCATAAAGCTTACTCCACTTCTTCTGCCTTTAAGAGATTGAGTTGTCCTGTGTTTGCAGAGATCAGTGAACACCATTGAAATGCAGCGCTGCATCAAGTGGCCAGTGTTAGCCATGTTTCTGTGAAGCAAAGTACACAGCACTCTGTGATGTCCTTCCAGTCACAAATCTTGCTCTGAGTTCTTCAATGTTATTTTCCAGAGTCTGTACATTCCCCAGCAGGTTTGTCAGGTGTGTAAGTCTAAGGCCTCTGCATTTCAATCATGTGGCATCCGGCATCCAGTTTCTCTCCTTCCGGTGGGAGGAGACGATGACAGCGTGCCATGCGTGCGCAGCCCTCCGGTGAAAAATGATGTTGTATCTGTTAAATAGGGGCCGTGGGCAATTCTGATTTGATGGAGAATGGACATGAAATCACAGAGGAACATCTGGAGAAATTTCTGAAGCGCCCACCCGCTGCTGTCGTTACTGTGTGGTTGGGAATCTTTCAGAGGGTAGACCTCAAAATCCCCGGCCTTGCCTGCTTTCGGCGACCGAGAAAGAGGTCGAATTACTCGGACAGAGATAGCGCTCAGTACTTGGTGTTGGAGAGCTGATCAGAGCTCGAAGTTTTCGGATGACTCAGAGTCGGATTGTGGTCGGCATGGCAGGAAGAGCTTTTCTTCCCTCTCCGATCAGCGTGAGATGTAGGATATCTGACAAACTTTGAACTTTACTGTGCTCACGGACTTTCTTCATCAAGTTATAGTATTGCGCACTGTTGTTACTATATGTTATAATTATGTGGTTTTGTCAGTTTTTTCAGTCTTGGTTTGTCCTGTGTTTTGTGATATCACACCGGAGGAAATAATGTATCATTTCTTAATGCATGCATTACTAAATGACAATAAAAGGGGACTGCGTGTCTTCATAATCTAAAGGGGAACTTCACTCACGGCCCAAGTGTGCCATCCAAGGTTCGTCGATTTGGAGTATCAATAGACTTTTTAAATGTCTTAAGATGATGCTTCTTGCTGAAGTACCCATGGTCATGGCTATGGGTTTCAGCTGTAGTAGTTCTAAACAGGAATATTTGATAATTCCCATCAAGGCTGCACGCAAGGAGTTGCCACTTAATGGTGCCAGCTTAACAGAAGACGTGTGGCAAATGCAAGCGGGCTTTATCCATTGGGCAACACACATCAAAGTTGCTGGTGAACGCAGTAGGCCAGGCAGCATCTCTAGGAAGAGGTGCAGTCGACGTTTCAGGCCGAGACCCTTCGTCAGGACTAACTGAAAGAGTCCTGACGAAGGGTCTTGGCCTGAAACGTCGACTGCACCTCTTCCTAGAGATGCTGCTTGGCCTGCTGTGTTCACCAGCAACTTTGATGTGTGTTGCTTGAATTTCCAGCATCTGCAGAATTCCTGTTGTTTATCCATTGGGGTTGGGTGAGACCAGTACTATTTTATTTAGTGATACAGCACAGAGTAGGCTCTTCTGGCCCTTCGAGCCGTACCGCCCCAGTAATCCCCAACAAACCCAATTAACCCTAAACTAATAATGGGGCAATTTGTAATGACCATTTGACCTACCTGACACATCTTTAGACTGTGGGAGGAAACCAGAGCACCAAGAGAAAAATCCATGCATTACAAGGGGAGGTCGTACAGACTCCTTACAGAATAATGCCGGAATTGAACTTTTACTCTAGAGAGCCCAGGCTGTAATAGTGTAGCACCCAACTAGAGGTCATAGGTTGAGGGTGAAAGCTATCAACATTTTATGGGAAACTGAGAGGGAACTTCTTCACTTAGAGGGTGGTGAGAGTGTGGAACAAGCTGCCAGTGGAAGTGGTAGATGTAGGTGAAAATCTGACAAATTTGGGTAAATACAAGGATGGGAGGGGTATGGAGGACTATAGTCCAGATTGGGGTCCATAGGACTAGGCAGAATAATAGTTCAGGAGGGACTGTTTCTGTGCTGTAGCGCTCTGTGACCTCATTGAATGGTGGAGCAGGTATTGACACTGAATGATCTGCTCCTGCCTCTTTTCCTCATGTAATCTGTCAGTTCCAGCTACTCCTGGGCTCCACAGAGAATCCAACAGCTGCAATTGCCTTGCTTTAGCCCTAGGGTGTCCCTAGAGTCTCCCACTGAACGAGCAAGGTACTGTAACACCATTGACTTCAGTAGGAATGGAAAGACTGAGGGTTCGGAGACTAATTTTATTTGTTTTCTTTATTGCATTAACTATTACTTTTTTATTTTCTTCATTCTTAATTGGGTTATGCATCTCTGATCGTCAGCAAGACACAACACAATTTATAAATCCTTACAAATTTCTCGGGCAGTAAAGACTTGCACAGGGCTGTCAAAGATATAAAGGGTGTTTTGAGACTGAAGCTTCACTGTCTGAGATCCTGTTGTCACTCCCAGGCCACATTACTCGAGGACAGATACCTCAAGCTAGGAAGATTGGCCTTCTGAGGTTACGTGAGTGAGGGAATAAGAAGTGACAAGGAATGCAACTGTGGCCAAGTGTGTTTGCCAGACTTGGTCTATTGTTTCTTGTAATAATTGTTCATATAATTTATTACAAAACATATTTGTAATAAAAATCATTGCTTGACGTTACCCGCTGTACAAACTTTATCCTGACTTAGCCTCAAACATTACTTACTGCCTTTTACACTGTTGGTGTTTTAGACAGAATGAAGGTTCCCCATCTCTGGCAGCGTTCGGGGGCTTCCTTCGTCGTGACAGTAGCTCGGTTTTCACTATTGTCAATTATTCAAGTTCCGGGTGGAGACTCAGGAATACCATCACACTCAGATGTAGAAGGATTATTTATTGTTATTGTCTTTTACCATTCAGGGTTGTTAGCCCCAAACCTGGCCTCCACCCTTTAATCTTCTTGGCATAGGTGACCCTACCAAGAGCTAAAGCACAAAGCCCTGGCTCCAGCCATCATAACTCTCCAGGTCACTGAGGCACACAAACCTCCAAACTACAAAAAGGTTCCTCTTGGAGGAACCTCTAACTTCTTTTTTTCCCCAGTATTTCTTTATTCTTTCTAATTATTGAATATTGTTTTACTCTTGCATGTCATGTCCTGTCCAGTATACCACAGCAAATTCCAAATATGCGTCAATATACTGTATATGGCAAATAAAGCTGAGCCTTGATCATAATAGACTGAAACTTTGGTCATACACTGCCGATAAAGAGCTCGTGAATGCAATTAGTATATAGACCATAAGACAAAGGAGCAGAAGTAGGCCATTCGCCCCATCGAGTCTGCTCCGCCATTTTATCATGAGCTGATCCATTCTCCCATTTAGTCCCACTCCCCCGCCTCCTCACCATAACCTTTGATGCCCTGGTTACTCAGATACCTATCAATCTCTGTCTTAAATACACCCAATGACTTGGCCTCCACTGCTGACCGTGGCAACAAATTCCATAGATTCACCATGCTCTGACTAAAAAAGTTTCTTCGCATTTCTGTTCTGAATGGGCGCCCTTCAATCCTTAAGTCATACCCTCTCGTACTAGACTCCCCCATCATGGGAAACAACTTTGCCACATCCACTCTGTCCATGCCTTTTAACATTCGAAATGTTTCTATGAGGTCTCCCCTCATTCTTCTAAACTCCAAGGAATACAGTCCAAGAACGATCAAACGTTCCTCATATGTTAACCCTCTCATTCCCGGAATCATTCTAGTGAATCATCTCTGCACCCTCTCCAATGTCAGCACATCCTTTCTTAAATAAGGAGACCAAAACTGCCCACAGTACTCCAAGTGAGGTCTCACCAGCGCCTTATAGAGCCTCAACATCACATCCCTGCTCCTATACTCTATTCCTCTAGATATATTGGGTACTTGACAGTTAGCATAGACATGCAGTGCCAAAGGACCTAATTTAGTGTTGTATGGCTCTCATGTTAAAACATCTTCCAAATTTTTATCATAGTTCTGGGAGAAAACTGCATATTAAGCACCAAAGTTTCAGTAACAGCTATACAAAAGGAATGGAAACACTCAAATAATCCTCTTTCATGACAAATACAATCCTAGGTACTATTTGGGATCTCACTGCATTGCCACTTTGCCTTGTATTGGATACACTTGGAAAAACAACCCATTATTAATACTACAGGCCACAAAGTATCACTGCAGCAACTGAGTACCCATATTAACCCCCATTTCTGTAGGCAAGTGCCTTGTTCATATTTTTAACAATGTACCATACACCACTTCTCAGTTTCTGTTCTTCAGAGGCCACATCAAAAGTTATCGCTGAACTGCTTATAAGCCTGAAATGAATTCATCTTCAATCTTGACACCAAACTCTGACTTGAAGGCACTTACAATTTTTTTTACTTAAAAATGCTTATAATCCTTTCATTACCGTGAGATTGTCAAGATCGTGGTGGCACTTACAATCCTCATTCTATATCTTGTGTTCTGATTTCAACAGAATCTAAATGCCTAGAGTCTGAAATAAGTCTAAATGAAGTTACTAACATTAATGTGCAAACAATTTACTACTTCATGCAAACTGCTGTGTTAGCAGATTAAAATTTGATCATAAGGTTACTACGATAAATATCAATATCCATTCCACCACAATGTCCATGAGGCATGGCCCAATTGAGCATGCTGTGTTATCATCGATTACATACTGCAATGTTTCTCACCCGTAACCAGCTTCCCACTGAAATGGACCTAATCTGTAGGACAAATGGGAAACTGTTCAGTCTGTATCATCTCCATTTCAGAGCAAGGTTAGCCCATCTTCAGTCATTGCACTGTGTTATGCACATTTTTAGACTCATCACTGACTTGTTCATCTGCCAACTTCCTCCCCACTGTACAACACCATGCACTGACTTTTGAAGTCCATAACAAGATAGTGGAAAAGGTGAATATCACTCTTAAGAATCACCTTTAGTTAGGTTCTGATGATGAAATCTAATGTCAATTTTAGTGCACCAGCATGAATTCATTGCTACGAATGGCTGTGGAGGCCAAGTCATTGGGTATATTCAAAGCAGAGATTGATAAATTTTAGATTAGTCAGGGCATCAAACATTACGGGTAGAAGGCAGGAGAATAAGCTTCAGAGGGAGAATAATTAGCTTTTTTGAAAAGCAGAGCAGATTCGACAGGCTGAATGGCCTAATTCTGCTCCATTGCCTTATGGTCTTATTTCAATAATGAATGGCCATCAAAACCTCCAGAGCCAGTGAGCAGGGCAACTGAGATCCCTGTCCTCTTTATGTTTATAAGACACAGACTATCTACAGTAGGAACTAGTAAGCACAAAAGACACTTTAGGAATAATGTTTTTTCAAAATCCTCCGAATCCACCTACAGAATAATGTCAGTGTTTTCTCCCAGGCCAACACTTCCAGCATTACAGCTCCTAATTACACTTGTTTAGCTCCAATTGGCAGTTCGACGGACTCATGCCCTATAGCAGACAGCTAGATTTGACACCCAATTCTGACATATAAAAAAGAACAGAAAATGCTGGAAGCACTCAAATGGCATCTGTTAAAAGTGAAACAGAGTTAATGCTGCAGGTCAAAAACTTTCCTTAGAATGCTTTCCTGAACAGTGTCATGGCAACGAATTACCAGGTGAACAGAGCAAACAATTCTTAAAACATTCCACAAGCTTTCTTGAAAAGAAAAGTGCAACATCCTCTCTGACTTGTGGGAATCCTTGGTTCACTACCATTCAGAATGAAGGAGGATATGAGAAGGATTGAGAACCTCATTGGGAGCACAAAGAAACCTAGTATAAAGAGCAGAGGGAGAGGTACACCTCCCAAAGTTTTATGGAGCCTGTTCCATTAAACCTCATCTGTGGATCTCACAAAGGCCTCATCAGAACCCACAGAACTGAAGAGTGAACAAATCATTCTCAACTCCAAAGGATGACCTAAGAAGAAGGTTGAGCTTCAGCGTTCTTGTGTTGTACCCGAGTTTGAGGTCCTCCCTCTGTCACCTTGTCATTGGTTTAAGCCTTCTGAGCCTCTTCCACATTTTATATGTAGAATCACTCAGTTTTCATCAATAACTCGAAGTCTTAGCTGCAAACCCTTGATAACTGGAGCTTTCCAACATTCTTGTTTGTGTTGTTGTAAAATTCTTTCTCATCACTAGCTTTAAGTTGTAACATATTCTTAGCTTTCCTGTTGTAAAAGAACTCTTGCATTCCACCACCCCAATCTTTCTCTACCTATTAGATGAAATGTTAAGCTTTAGGGACAATGCAGCTATCATCAGCATTGTTCTGGTTCAGTAGTTTAACAGGACCTCGGCTTTGCTGGAAGTGAAATTTGCAATGGGATGTCTTCCTCCATGGTAACTGGATAAGGCATAATCATCCTCATCACCGATTTCCCCCATCATTGAGCACATTTACAAAGAGCGATGATGCAAGAAAGCAGCATCCATCATCAAGGAACCCCATCATCCAGGCCATGCTCTCTTCTTACTAGTACCATTTGACAGGAAGTACAGGAGCTTTAGGTCCCACACCACCAGGTTCAAGAACAGTTATTAACCTTCAACAATCAGGCTTCTGAACTAAGCATGGATAACTAGACTTATTCAATGCTGAACTGACTCCACAATTTATGGATTAATTTTCAAGTACTCTGCAACTCTATTATTTACTTACATTTTGTATTATTTGCATGATTTGTCTTCTTTTGCACAATAGTTATTTGTTGATCTCTATTATTTATAGCTTTTCATGAATTTGGTTGTATTTCTTTATTTTCCTGTAAATACCCACAAGAAAACAAATCTCAAAATAGTGTATGGTGACATATAGGTACTTCAATAATAAATTTACTTTGACTCTCTTTTGCCTTTCTCAGCAACAAATTCTCGCTTTCATTTTAATATAGCATTCTCCGTGTATTTTTTTTAATATAATGGACACTGTAGATATATTTTATGAATGAACCTTTCATGAATAAATTCTCACTTGACCAAAAAACTTTGCAAAATCACTTTACCTTTCAGATTA
This sequence comes from Mobula birostris, assembly GCF_030028105.1. Lineage (NCBI taxonomy): Eukaryota > Metazoa > Chordata > Chondrichthyes > Myliobatiformes > Myliobatidae > Mobula > Mobula birostris. The sequence goes on along the minus strand of NC_092374.1, from coordinate 22,915,083 downwards.
GCCATGATCTTATTGTATGGCAGACCAGGCTCAACAGGCCAAATGGCCTATTCCTGCTCCTATTTCTTAGGATCTTAATGTTCTTAAAGAGATTATCATCCATTGTCTGTTACAACCTCATCTGGAAAACTATAATTAGTGAGCTGAACCCTTAGCTTGTGCTGACCACTGAAGTTGTAGCTGAATTAAGCAGTTCTATTCCAAAGAAGCTGGAATAGTAGTTGACCATCGCAAGGAAATCCACCATTACCTTTTGTTCAAGTAATGCTTTGCTGATTTTCTTTCCCTCTATGGATCTTAAATGTGGGATGTGAGGAATGCTGATGTTGGGATGAGTGGGATGTTAACGTTGGGATGTGTGGGATGCCGATTTACTCCCTACTGCACATCAACGATTTCTTAATGGAGAGAGTCAATGCACCAAAATTCCAGGAATGTACATCATGGATGATCTCACCTAGTTCCTTAGCACCTCCACTTTAGACAAGAAAGTAAAACATAGCCTCCACTTCCTGTGGAAACTGGAACAAGCAAGGATCCCTGTCCCCATTCTAACCTGGAGCATCATCAAGGGTGTCCTGACCAGCAGTATCACCATCTGGTATGAGAATTGCAAGGCATCTGACCCTTAAGGCACCTCAATGAATTGTGAAGACTGCTGAAAGAATCATCAGGGTCTTTATCCCCATATCTAGGATATATAGATATCGTCACTGATTTTATAGATGCACCATAGAAAGCATTCCTCTAGGGTGCATCACAACCTGGTATGGAAGTTGTCCTGTCTAAGACTGAAAGAAGCTGCAGAAGATCGTGAACACGGCGCAGCACATCACACAAACCAATCTTCCGTCCGTGGACTCACTTTACACCGCACGCTGTTGGAGCAGTGCTACCAGGATAATCAAGGACACGACCCACCCAGCCAACACACGTTTTGTCCCTCTTCCCTCCGGGAGACGGCTCAGGAGCTTGAAGATGCGTATGGCCAGGTTTGGGAACAGCTTCTTTCCAACTCTGATAAGACTGCTGAACGGACCTGACCCGGATCTGGGCCGTACCCTCCAAATATCCGGACCTGCCTCTTGGTTTTTTTGCACTACCTTACTTTCCATTTTTCTATTTTCTATTTATGATTTCTAATTTAAATTTTTAATATTTACTAATTTTAACTACTTTTAATATTTTTAAAATTTAATATTTGTAATCCAGGGAGTGGGAAGCGCAGAATCAAATATCATCGTGATGATTGTACGTTCTAGTACCAACTGTTTGGCGACAATAAAGTATAAAGTATATACTGCAAGTGTTGCATTTGCAAAGCCCTCAGCAGTCAAGGTCCCTTCCCATCCATCCACAATCTCTCTCACCTCTTAGCATCAGGTACAAGGTACCGTGGTGCAAGAACAAGGACTATTAGGCTGGGTAACAGCTTCCTCCCCCAGACTATGGGACATCTGAACACCCTAGTACACAGTATTTTTGACAGTGCCAGTAGTATTATGCTGTTGTACACTTAACTATCCAACAATACAAGCCCTATGTCAGGATGCTGTTCGTTGACTATAGCTCAGCGTTTAACACCATCATTCTCATAATCCTGATCGATAAGTTACAGAACCTGGGCCTCTGTACCTCCCTTTGCAATTAGATTCTCAGCTTCCTAACCAGAAGATCACAATCTGTGTGGATTTTTGATAATGTCTCCTCCTCACTAATGATCAACACTGGCAAACCTCAGGGGTGGGTGCTTAGCCCACTGCTCTACTCTCTCTGTACCCATGACTGTATGGCTAGATATAGCTCAAATATCATCTATAAGTTTTCTGATGATACAGCCACTATTTTTAGAAGTTCAGATAGAGATGAGAGGGCGTACAGGAGTGAGATATACCAGCTGGTTGAGTGGTGTCACAGCAGCAACCTTGCACTCAATGTCAGTAGGATGAAAGAGCTGATAGTGGACTTCAGGAAGGGCAAGATAAAGGGACACATGCCAATCCTCATAGGAGGGATCAGAAGTGGAGAGAATGAGCAACTTCAAGTTCCTGATGTCAAGATCTCTGAGGACCTAACCTGGCCCCAACATATCGGTACTGCTATAAAGAAGGCAAGACAGAGGCTATACTTCATTAGCAGACTGAAGAGATTTGGATTGTCAACTAAAACACTCAAAAACTTCTATAGATGTACCATGGATAGCATTCTGACAGGGTCCATCACTTTAAGGGGAGTGCTGCTGCTCAAGACCAAAAGAAACTAGAGAAAGTCTTAGAATTAGCCAGCTCCATCTTGGTACTAGCCTCCATAGTAAACAGTTTCAGTAACAACTTCTTCCCCTCTGCCATTCGATTCCTAAATGGACATTGAACCCATGAACACCAACTCACTTGTTTTTTAAATATATATTACTTCTACTTTTTAATTGATTCAATCTAGACACACACAGACACACTTACTGTAAATGATTTACTTTCTTTTTCTTTCAATATTATCATGTATTGCATTGAACTGCTGCTAAGTCACCGAATTTCACGACACATGCCAGTGTTAATAAAGCTGATTCTGATAATAAACCTGATTCTACATGTCGCATCTGCACTTTAAGTCAACTTGTACATCTACAGAACTTTTTTTAATCTGTTAATATTATTTTATGTACTGTATGTGTTTGGTCCCAGAGTAATGTTGTTTCATTTGGCTGTATACATGTGTACAGTTGAATGATGATAAACGAATTCAAAAAAATTCATGACCCTGCCCTCTTCTAATCCTTACAGTGATCAAAAAGTTTCCTCAAGTAATTGCCGTCTCCCATCTATGACAAATATAGGTAGTCTAACATCCCTTTGCATGGATGTTGATTTCACTATTCATTAATTCCCATGAAAAGCAAACCCTCAGATGTTCTGAATTTATCTTGAATATGGAAGTTCTGGGCAAAACAGATTTGCTTCTTATCCTTTCTCTCATAACAACTACATATAGTTCTAAAGCCATGTTGCATTATACTCCAAGTATTTTGTTTTTCCTTTCAATAAAGCAGTCCCTGTCACATATTTTGAATTTAGATAGATAGATAGATATACTTTATTAATCCCGAGGGAAATTTGGTTTCGTTACAGCTGCACCAACCAAGAATAGAGTGTAAATATAGCAATACAAGAAACCCCAACAATCAAACACCAAAATGCAAAACTATGCCAGATGGAAAATAAGTCCAGGACCAGTCAATTGGCTCAGGGTGTCTGACCCTCCACAGGAGGAGCTGCACGTACGATGGCCACAGGCAGGAACGACCTCCCGTGCCGCCAAGTTTTGTATCACGGTGGAATGTGGCCGAAGTCCAACAGTAAAAAGTTCAATATCCAGTCTGCAAACATCTTCCTCGATCATAATATACCCTGGATTGCACTATCCGTTGTTAGCCAGGTCAGTAAGCACCCCAATCCTTCATGCTTACCGCTCTCGGTGCACTTCCGGTCAGGCGGAACGGTTTTACCCACCGAACTCCTCTTCTCCAAAAGTCTCTGTTGTCTCGACCCGGTCCTCTTTCCTTGGCTTTGTGATCCCCGTCTGCATCCTCTGTGTGTTTTCCTCCGAATTTCAGCAGGGGTATCTGTCGCTCTGATCGTTAAGCTGGCCGGAATTTGCTGGTCCGTGAATACACGATGCGACCTTGCTTCTGTCCCACGTGTCGGGATGTAACCATTTCCAGCGCTAAAGAAAACCCAAATAAAACTCTCTCTACCAGCATATTAGAGAGGGTGAAGCTTCGAGGTGTTACCGTGAGAAAAAAATACAAAAAATAATGTAAATTAAAAGTAAGAAGAAGAAAGTAAAAGAATAGATCGGAACGGCTGTACCAGGCTGCATGCACGACCGGTGCATGCGCACTGAGTTAGGTATTAAGATGTCTATGAGTAACTTACAAGGTTACAGTGTGATCTTCCTCCGCCTTGGCATCACACTCTGAAAGAGAAATGCTTGATGCCTGCTGTTATTGTATTACCAAAAAACTGCTGGATATCACTGTATATTGTGTAGTAACCAATATACACTACACTAAATTCAAATATATACTAACTCACAATCACAAGGAAATAACACTGACAAAGTTATGAATGGTTTGTGTTCTGAGAGCTGTTCTCCAATCCCTCCACTTTCTCAATCCCCCACTCCTTGTCTCAGCTCATCTCCACTCTGCTATTCTCTTCCAGTCTTGCAGCTCTCTCAGATTCTTACTACTTATTATATTCTCTATTTTAATGATTCCATTATTAGCAATAGGACATTAGGAAAGCTCCACTCCTCACTGAACAAAAGCATGAGGACTTTCTTCCCTTGGAATAGTTGGAGATTAGATCTAAATCAACAAAGAAAGCACCAGTGATGTGCTGTTGACTTCCCTGGAGTGTCAGCCTAGATTTTGAGCTGAGCTGGAACCCGCAAATATCTGACCCAGAATTAACAACACCTGTAAACAATAATGGAAAGCTTTGCATTATTTCTGTAGCTTATAGCAAAATTTCATCATTAAAATCATTGTCTCGTCAAGAAAAAGCAATATCAAAATTATCTCATTGATCCATATTCTCCTGCTACTCTCATTAATTCACTTGTTAGAGCATTAGGATAATTATGGAGTCCATGCCTAATACTTAGAAACAGAAACAGGTTTCTAGCCACTGATACAAGTTATGAAATGTGTTGTTTTGTAGCAGTAGTACAAAGCAGTCATAAATAAATACAGAGATAGATACATAGATAAATAAATGATGTGAGAAAGAGGAATAGCGAGAGAGTGTACATGGACCATTCAGAAATCCAATGGCAGAGGGGAAAGAACTGTTCCTAAAATGTTAAATGTGGGTTTTCATGCTTACTTACTGAGTCGCTCTATTATACAAGTCATTGGGTTTATTTAAAATGGAGGCCGATAGGTTTTTGATTAATAAGGGCGTCAAAGGTTACGAGGAGAAGGCAGGAGAATGGGGTTGAAAGGGAAAATAAATCAATCATGAACAAAGGGCAGAGCAGACTTGATGAATCAAATGGCCTAATTCTGCTCTTTTGTTTTATAGTCTATACTTATGCCATATCTTGCTCTGCAAATACTGAGGTGCTTGTTTTATTTAGATTCATTAGATTCATTAGCTACTTTCAGAATTTTTTTTTTTTATTTTGCCTTTTTACATCATATAAAATGTCTGAGAAGAGCAAAGGTGGTGTTGGGTAACTAAGTGCTTAGTCGTGATACTCCCTTCTTACATAGTACAGGACAGACTTAATGGACCCAGAAGACAAGAGAGAACTTTGCCTTTTTATTGTCCATCAGTCCTCTGTATTCAGTCACATAGAAGTCGGTATAACTCACTGAACAGGAGACATTTCTGTGCCTGGGCTGTGCATAGTTCTTGTCACCACATTTACAGGAAAGATGGGGTTTCACTGGAAAGGGTGTAGAGGAGATTCAATAAAATGTTGCCTGAGATAAGGGTTTCAAGGTTCAAAGTAAATTTATTATCAATGTACATATGTGTCACTATATGCAACTCTGACATTCATTTTCTTGTGGGCATACTCAATAAATCCATAATAGAATAATAACCATAATTAGAATCAATGAAGGACCACGCCAATCGGGCATTCAATCAGTGTGAAAAAGACTGTGCATATAAAAATTAATAATAATAAATAAATAAGCAATAAAAATCAAGAACATGTGATGAAGAGTCCTTGAAAGTCGGTCCATAGGTTGTGGGAACACTTCAATAATGGTGCAAGATGAGAGATTGGATAGACCAAGTTTGTTTTCCATGGAGGGAAGGGGAGAGGAGATAGAGGTATATAAGGTACATTGTTAGCATAGAGAGTAGGAAAATTTTTCCCCTATAACAGTGTTTTCAAAAACTAGAGGACATAGGTTTAGAGCGGATGTTCCCACCTGGCATCCACAGACCCTTTCCTTAATGGTATTGGCCAAAGGCATAAAAGAGGTTTGGAACCCCTGGTTTAGAGTAAGGAGCAAGAGGTTTAGAGGGGATTTGGACAAGATTTTTTTTACCCAGAGACTATTTAGAATCTAGAACACATTGGCTGATTGAGTGGATGAATATTACAGCATTAGATAGAGAGATACTTTATTGATCCCAAAGGAAATTACAGTGTCACAGTAGTAGTACAAGTGCAGAGATATAAATATTAGAAGAGAAGCAGAAAGGATAAAAAAAAAATAAGTTACCTCAAACAGTCTAACTGGAGGGGTCATCACGTCCCCTGCTATAGGTTGACTAATAGAGGCTAATGGCCGAGGGCAACAATGACCTCATTTATCGCTCTTTGGAGCAGCGCAGTTGACTTATTAAAAGTGCTCCTCTGTTCAGTCAAGGTGGCATGCAGAGGGTGAGAAACACTGTCCAGAATTACCAGGATTTTATGTAGGGTCCTTGTTCTACCACAGCCTCCAGTGTGTCTAGTTTGACTCCTACAACAGAGCCAGCCTTTCTAATCAGTATGTTGAGTCTGTTGGCATCCGCCATGTTGTTGTCATTGCCCCAGCACACCACCGTAGATAAAATTGTACTGGCGACAACAGACTGGAAGAACATGTGAAGGAGAGGCCTGCATACACAACATTAAAGTAATGTCTGGATGAGATACCTCAATTGCCAAGGCATAGAAGGCCATGGATGAAGAGCTAGTTAATGGGATTAATATGGATGGGAAATTGATGGCCTACATGGATACAGAGGGCAGAAGGAACTAGTCTTGAGCACTATGCCCCATGACTATAAATTGTGAGAACGATAAATATTTCAGATTCCTTTGTGTCAGAATATTTATTTTTCCTCCATATCATTCATATTTATTCATAGCAAATTTGTATTGTGTAGAACATTGCTTAGAAATAGTGTACCTTTGCTTCTGCAGTAACCTGGGTGGGAAATCAGAATAGAGTTCATACATGCAATGATTCTGGATAATGAAATCATAGTACATTAAAATAAAACTCAAGTGAATCCCCAAACATCTAATGTTTTAGTTACATGCCAATAAAGGAAAATATTATTGCCTCCTGATACCAAGTAAGGTAATCACAAATTTGTGTTAGAAGATAGTATGGAAGATGGGAAAGCTTGTATTTGCACATGACAAATAAACTGGGCTAGTGTTCTCCTATGAGATGAAGAAAGGTCACATTTAATATCAAACAAAACTTACTAAGACATCCGACAGTCAGCTACGAAAATATCGCTTCTGTGTCAGGCTACCCAGGAGATTTGTGTCAAATACAAACCTGTTGTCACATGAGAGCACATGGCCTAAAAAATCCAGTGGCCATCAAAGAATTTGGAACTGCAGGTTCAACTGAATAAACCTGACCTCATCTCCCTTAAGGTGGAATTGCAGGAGATCAAGAAAGATGAAGCATAAGCTTAACAGTCTTCACAGATTCTGTGAGCCAAGTGATGGAGATACCAGAATCCCTTTAAACTGTATTCCAGCTATATTCTTTCAGACACAAAAGACACATGAAGAATATATTATTACATCCATTCTTAATGCATCTTTACTTCAATTAAATGAGCAAAAATATAATTGCTTCATATTTCAAAGCTACGGCCTTGACATCTTAACAGCTATAGCTTACACCAGCAGGGTACCAGTTTTCACTTTAGAGTGAATTCCATTTCTTTTTTGAAGTCTGATTTGGCAGTGCCTTTATATTGGCTTAGGTTTTCAGGGAACATTCGCAGGGAAACTCAGAATTAGCTGTCATTACATTACGAAAATGATAACAACTTCAGGATTTCCACATATTGACAGACTGATTTATGGAATCGTACAGAAAGTCGTTCAGTTCACTCAGCCTGTGTTAGCTTTGACAATGGATTATCCAATTAGATTTCTGCTCCTGCTCTTTAATTATATACCAGTCACCTTGTAGGTTTATTTTTATTTTTAATACAAATTGGATTCATCGTTTTTTCATTGTTTTGTAAATCATAACAACTCTGTGTAAAACTTTTGCTTGCCTGTGTTGCCGCTGATATTTTTGCCAATTATATTCACGCCCAATGGCTACTAACCTTTCTTCCACTGTGTACAGATCATATAGAGTCATAAAGTCATAGAACATTACAGCACAGAAACAGGCCCTTTGGCCCATCTAGTTCATGCTGAACTATTAATCCGGCCTGCATCTGGACTATAGCCCTCACGTTCATGTATATATCCAAATTTTTTTGCAGTTGAATCTGCATCCACTACTTCTGCTAGCAGCTTGCTCCACACCCTCACTACCCTCTGATTGAAGTTGTTCCACCTTATCTTTTCCTTAAACATTTCACCCTAAACGCACGACCTCTATTTTAGTCTCACTCAGCCTAGGTGGAAGAAGCCTGTTTTCATGTACCCTATCTATATCTATACCCTTCATAACTTTGTATACCTATATATTTCTTATTATGCAAGTAAAAACCTGTTACGAGTTTGAATTCTGAGCAAATTCCCACTTAAACTATTGTGGTATGGGGAAAAACTGTCAGCTTTCCCAGTTTCCCAACTGAAAATCAGCACTATAATGACATCATCCAAGATCAATGTAATCTGTTGCCCATATAAACAGCCATTTAACATTCAGTGAAGACATGTTGTCTAATATTCTTTATGCTACAATGTACAGTACATTCATGGCCACTTTATTTGGTTAAGAAGTAGAACCCAGTGTGCTATTCTGCTGCTCTAGCCCATCCACTTTCAAGGTTCAACACGTCGTGCATTTGGAAGTGCATTTCTGCATATCAGTGTTGTAATATGTCAGCTTGAACCAGTCCGAACGCTCTGCTCTCCACTCCCTCCGCACTAATCCTAACCTTACTATAAAACTCACCAATAAGGTGGGTGCTGTTGTAGTCTGGCGCATTGACCTCCACCTTGCTGAGGCACAGCGAAAACTCACGGATACCTCCTCTTATTTACCCCTCGATTATGACCCCACTAAGGAGCACCAGGCCATTGTCTCCCACACCATTGTCTCCCACACCATCACCAACTTTATCAGCTCAGGGGATCTCCCATCCACTGTCACCAACCTTATAGTTCCCACATCCCGCATTTCCCGTTTCTACCTTCTACCCAAGATCCACAAACCAGTCTGACCAGGTAGACCCATTGTCTCAGCTTGCTCCTGCCCCACCAAGCTCATTTCTGCATACCTCGACACTGTTTTATCCCCCCTTGTTCAATCCCTTCCCACTGATGTTCGTGACACTTCTCATGCTCTGAATTTTTTCAATGATTTTAAGTTCCCTAGCCCCCACCACTTTATTTTCACCATGGATATCCAGTCCCTATATACTTCCATCCCCTACCAGGAAGGTCTCAAAGCTCTCCACTTCTTTTTTTGGATTCCAGACCTAACCAGTTCCCCTCTACCACCACTCTCCTCCGTCTAACAGAATTAGTCCTTACTCTTAATAATTTCTCCTTTAGCTCCTCCCACTTCTTCCAAACTAAAGGTGTAGCCATGGGCAGCCGTATGGGTCCCAGCTATGCCTGCCTTTTTGTTGGTTTTGTGGAACAATCCATGTTCCAAGCCTATACTGGTATCTGTCCCCCACTTTTCCTTCGCTACATCGACGACTACATTGGCACTGCTTCCTTCACATGTGCTGAGCTTGTTGACTTCATTAACTTTGCCTCCAACTTTCACCGTGCCCTCAAGTTTACCTGGTCCATTTCTGACACCTCCCTCCCCTTTCTTGATTTTTCTGTCTCTATCTCTGGAGACAGCTTATCTACTGATGTCTACTATAAGCCTACAGACTCTCACAGCTACCTGGACTATTCCTTTTCCCACCCTGTCTCTTGCAAAAATGCCATCCCCTTCTCGCAATTCCTCTGTCTCTGCCGCATTTGCTCTCATGATGAGGCTTTTCATTCCAGAACGAAGACGTTTTCCTTTTTTAAAGAAAGGGGCTTCCCTTCCTCCACCATCAACTCTGCTCTCAAACGCATCTCTCCCATTTCACGCACATCCATTCTCCCATCACCCCACTAGGAATAGGGTTCCCCTTGTCCTCACCTGCCACCCCACCGGCCTCTGGGTCCAACATATAATTCTCCATAACTTCTGCCACCTCCAGCGGGATCCCATCACCAAGCATCTTTCCCTCCCCCTCTTTCTGATTTCTGCGGGGATTGCTCCCTACTCGACTTCCTTGTCCATTTGCCCCACCCCCCCATCCCTTCCCACCGATCAAACTCCTGGCACTTATCCTTGTAAGCGGAACAAGTGCTACACATGCCCTTACACTTCCTTCCTCACCACCATTCAGAGCCCCAGACAGTCCTTCCAGGTGAGGTGACACTTCAGTGTGAGTCGGTTGGGATGATGTACTGCATCTGGTGCTCCCGGTGCAGCCTTCTATATATTGGCGAGACCTAATGCAGACTGGGAGACCGTTTCGCTGAACACCTACGCTCTGTCCGCCAGAAAAAGCAGGATCTCCCAGTCGCCACACATTTTAATTCCACGTCCCATTCTCATTCTGATATGTCTATCCACGGCCTCCTCTACTGTCAAGATTAAACCACACTCACATTGGAGGAACAACACCTTATATTCCATCTGGGTAGCCTCCAACCTGATGGCATGAATACTGACTTCTCTAACTTCCGTTAATGCCCCTCCTCCTCTTCGTACCCCATCCCTTATTTATTATTTTCCCCCCTTTTCTTCTCTCTCTCTTTTTTCTCCCTCTGTCCTTCTCACTATAATTCCTTGCCTGCTCTCCATCCTCTGGGCTCCACTCTCCCTTTCTTTCTCCCTAGGCCTCCCGTCCCATAATCCTCCCCCTTCTCCAGCCTTGTATAGCTTTTGCCAATGAACTTCCCAGCTCTTGGCTCCATTCCTCCCCCTCCTGTCTTCTCCTATCATTTTGGATCTTCCCCTCCCCCTCTCAAATCTCTTACTAGCTCTTCTTTCAGTTAGTCCTGACGAAGGGTCTCGGCCCGAAACGTCTACTGTACCTCTTCCTACAGATGCTGCCTGACCTTCTGCATTCACCAGCATTTTTTGTGTGTTGCTTGAACAAAGTGTTTATGCCTACAAAACTTCTGTTCAGACTGGATGAGGTACCACTTCTCTGAATCTTCTCCTAAGACTGAGGACTTGACAGTGAGAGAGAGGAACAACTTTGTGAGCTGCACTCAAGATGAGATTTACTGACCTGCCCCTAGACAAGTTCTGGATTTCTGTGAAAGAAGGGTATCCTGCCATTTATAAGAAAACAATGAACAGTTTGCTGCAGTTTTCAACTTCTCAAATATGTGAACAAGACTTTTCTTGTATAACAAGCATCAGGAGCAAGGATAGAAATTGCCTCATTTCTGTAAAAGATAAAATCCATGTGTACTTATCTCAAGTTTGACCCTGAATTGAGAAACTTACTATGTTTGCCTTATGACTTTTTAAAATTTATGGAAGGGAAAGAAAGAGATTAATTTTTGAGAAAAATAATTTAAAAAACATGGTCAAAGTCACCTAGATAACATTTCTTTCCACATTCTGATATTTGGTCTGAACAGCAACCAAAACTCTTGACTGTGTGTGCTTGCTTTTTGGCACTGAGCTACTGCTTCATGAATGGTTGATAGGATATTTGCATTATTGACGTGTACAGGTATATCTAATAATGTGGCCAATGAGTTCAATTAGTTCATTACAGTCAGTGGAAGGTTTACTGTTTTGATGGACAATGGTGTGTTTAATTAGAGTGAGTCAAAATTATTTCTGAACCTCCTAATCTATCGACCTCTTGAGTTCTTTGATCAATTACTTTATTATGCAACTCCTCTTCTGTGAATTGGTTTGAGATGAAACTTATTGGCTTTGAATGCCAAAGGGGAATCCCTCTAAACTCCCTGGGATACAGCACATTAAGAGAAAGAGTTGAAGGCAGAACTTTGATTTTTAGTGAGCAACAATATCTCAGTGCGGTCATGATAAAAAGAATCTGGCTTCAGATAATGACTACTCAAAGAATAAAGTATTCTGAAGAAGTAAAATCCATTTGTGGTTTTGGTTAGGTCTCTCTGATACTGCATGAGAGTTTTTAACAAGTCAGTATGAAGTTCTTCTGTACATTTGAATGTTCAACGTTTGTGTTATGTTACTTCTGTTTAAACATACTGTGGGTTAACAGGAAAGAATCATATTCTGGAAGAATTAGAGAACTTTTATTTACAGTAATAAACAAACACGTCTTAACCCAGCCACATGCTGGAACATTCGGGCAATCCCGCACATGCTCAGTGCTCTGTCCAATCATGTACTGGCACATCGTTGCACGTGATATCGCCACAATTTGACGATAAAATTCCTTTGACCGTTCTTTAGGAGGCATCATCCTGCTCCTTCTGAGACAGGTTCATGTTTTCACTAAAGCAACAGACAAAAAATAATTTAGTTTCAACAATTTAAGCAGCTGGATACCACACACATTGCAACTTCAAACCTCTGATTTTATCTCCACTCTCATTTTTAAACCTCAGTGTTACAAAGGTTTCCAATTAAACTGGAATGGTGTAAGATGCATTGCACATTGTGAGGATGTAACCACTGTTAGGCACATTACCTAAGCATCACACAAAAGCTGTATGCATGGTGGGTACTGGAAGTCCAGGTCCAGATTAATGAGAAAGCAGAGATATAAACAACCACTCCTCTATCACTGACATTACCTGCACTCTCAAATACAAGCAATATAAACTCTATGATGCACTGACAACAGGGTGATAACAATCTCGCCAACAATCAATCATTGCTCTCAGCAGATGGGAAACATTCATTTTGAAAGTTCTTTCTCCTTGCAGACAAAATGACAAAAATGAACATGGCCAAGCACAGGATATTGTAGAGTGTTTCAGTGGATTACCATGATTACGTATATACAGTAACATGTCTACTTTGCTTTTCACTTTTTTCAAAGCATTATGATATACTTTCAAGGTGCTTTGTACGTCATTATTACAAAACCAACAATATTACTCAAAAATGCACTGATCACACATGTTCTTTTATAAATAAAAATGCAGGAAAAGGTGAAAGCATTTGCATGTCAGGCAGTTCTACGGAGAGAAGACCAAAGTTAATATTTCAGATCCTAGACCCTACATTTTATTTGTCCTACTGAGTGCTTTCAGCAATTTCTTTATTTTTAGATCCCCTTCAGGATTTTTTAGTCTTAATTTCCCTTACGCTGCATGTAGCGACACCTATAGACACAGTAGCAAAGAATGCATATGGAATGCCTACCTTTATCAGATGAGGCACAAGGCATAATTTGGTGTGTCACAGTAAAGTTTATTTTGTTTTTATTTAGAAGTACGCCACAGTAACAGGCCCTTCTGGCCTAATTACACCCAAGTGAACAATTAACTTACTAGCCAGTGCATTTTTTGGGGTTCAGGGAGGCCACCAGAGCAACCCCACGTTATCACAGGGAGAACAAACGAACTCCTTACAGACAGTGTCGGAAACTGAAGCCGGGCAGCTGGTGCTGTAAAGCATTAAGCTAACCACTACACTACCATGCTGCCCCAAGATGAGCATATTGTTGTTCAGGATGCACTTGTGGAATCGAATGCACTTCTGATTACCTGGAATTATGGTTGGGGAAAAAGGGAAGGGAGAGGGGAGGTTGCGGGAAGCTGCAGAGACATTCTGCAACTGTCAATAAACCAATTGCTTGGAATCAAATGACCTTGCCTGGTGTCTCAGGGCTGCACCCACGCCATCCCCCACCCCTGGAACTCCTTCTCTGCCACCTGTCCCACACGCCTCCTGCAGCGCTCCACCCTCACCATTCCCAACATCCTTTGCTCCCGTCAGATTTCCAAACTCTCTCTCCGCTCCATGTTGACAAATACAGTACTGTGTAAAGGTCTTTGATGCCCTAGCTATATACATGCGCCCAAGACTTTTGCACAGTATTCTACAATTTCTAAATTCACAGATGGCACAAAAATTAGCAGTATTGTTGATGAGGAGGAGGAGGAGGATAGTCTGAAGTCACACATGGTTTTGCTGAGTTTGGTTAGATGTGTAAAGGAAAGGCAGACACACTATAATCCCAATACGTATGAGGTGATCCATTTGCCAAGAACAAGTAAGGCTAGGATATGCACAATGAATAGTAGAACTTTAAGCAGTACTGAGGAAGAAAAGGACTATGGCATACAAATCAACGTATCCATGAATTTAGTAGCACAAATGGATTAGGTAGCAAAGCAAGCATGTATGATACTTGCCTTCATTAGCCAGGACACAGAATATAAGAGCAGGGCAGTTAGTGGTTTGCCTATAGTTGGACTACTGCCTGAAATTCTAGTCACTTACATAGTGGAAGACTTGCATTGGATTGGATGCTATGATTTGCTATGATATTCCTAGAATTGATTTGTCTCAATTGTGAGGGAAGACTGGACAGATTGATTTTGTTTTCCATGATGGAAGGTTGAGGGGTGACCTCATTAAGAAGTATTGGTAATACTCACTTGATCAGACACCAGTGGTGAGTGAAGCAAAGTTTATGGTTCAGGCTGACACCCTTTCATTTGATGTTTAATGTTTTCTCTCTCCATAAATGCTGCTTGACCTGAGCACTTCTTCTACTCTGAGCTTTTATTTCCTGGCTGCTGACCAAGAAGTTCCTCCAGTGTGAGTGATAATGCTTATTTAGGCATTTGTGATGAACAGTATAACAATTTGGAAATAGCACTTCAAAGTACAGTTTTTTTCCAAAAGTATGCATATACTATACAATCTTGAGATTCATCTCCTTACAGGCAGCCACAAAACAAAGAAATCCAAAAGGATCCATTAAAAAAAGGCCATCAAACACCCACTGGAGCGAGAAAAAAAACAACTCATTCAAACAATAAAAGTTAGTAAATAGCATTCTGAACTGAAGTCCACAAAGAGAGTCCGTCCACAGACTCTTAGTTCCGCAGAGGGCCGAATAAACAGTGGAGCAGCAACCTGAACTGGCCGGTCTCTTGCCTCGGGCCCCTGACACCCCGACCTTTACAATTTGGCCCAGCATTTAAATCGTTGTCCAAATATCGGGTTCAGTCTCTTCGATATGCTCTGGGGCCTAGACCCCATCGCCTCCATTTGGCCTGTAGCTGACCTTTCAGATTTGGTCTGGCACTTAAATTGTTGTTCAAACATCAGGTTTAGTCACTTTCATACATTCTGGGGCCTGGACCTTAAATCGATTGAACCTTGGATCTTCCTTACTCTCGGCAACGGGAATGTTGCCTCGCCTCACCTGGGTTCTGCCACATTGAATTGCTTTCAGGTCCAAAGGGAGGTTACAGGCTATTGTTTGCGAAAATCATTTACCAGAAAGAGTGATTAAGAGACTATTTAGTTGTTTTCTTTATTCCTTTGGCCACCGGCAAGAAGTTGCTGAGATTTTCCAGCTCCATCTTAATCAAGAAGATTTTGTTTAGTGGCTTAATTCTGCAAAATGGAATACATTCATTCCCTTCCAAGTTACGGAGGGACTCTTTCATCTGAACTGGAATAATAGGACAGAACTTCAGCTTAATATCTCAACGGAACAATAAAACTGTAACTATGATTTATGTCCTGTGAAGACAGCTGAAAACTTTATCTTTAGTCAGCACTGGATGTACATAAACCTCCTGAACTTAAGCAATTGAACATAAAATATGAACTTTTGAACTACTACTAATTCTGACACTCAACAGTGGCATTAGATTATTGTTACATGTACCGAGATAGAGACAATCTTTTCTTGTATACTATTCATACAGATCAAATCACTACACAGTGCAATGAGGAAGAACAAGGTAAAACAATAACAATGCGGAATAAAGTGTAAAGCTACAGAGAAAGTGCAGTGCAAATAAACAATAAAATTCAGGATCATAATAAGGTATCTCTTGAGGTCAAGAGGCCAACTTATTGTATTAAAGGTTCCTTCAGTGCCAGCCCCTGTTCAGTATGTCCATCCTACTTTTCCCAGACACTTTGTGGAGGGACCCCAAGTCTAACAAAAGGAACTCCTTCAAGTTAGCATGACATCCAACACATTGATGGGCAATTTGAAAAAAAAAAATCACAAATTGAACTACTAGATCCAGACATTACAACATTTTATAACCCATGCTGCATCTCAGATAGGAGTAAATAGTTTCGATTCCCAACCAGAAAGGATGAACATGAGGTGGGCATCAAACAATTTGCTTCTCTGCTTGGACAGGTGACAACTGCAACAAGTGATCCGCAAAAGCCAATTTGCCAAGGAATGCTTTTGAATAATCTGTATCGACAGCATGCAAAATAATGTTTCCCACTGTTCTTCAGTACATAAGACAATAACAAAGCAATTATCTTTATATAAAATCATATCGTAGTCATGAAACAAGACTTCCAACCTCAGATGTGCCATAATACAATACTATGGTTTACAGTTAATTATGAAAATTGCATTCAAATGTGCTCCTTCGGGATTTCTCTTGCCTCTGCATCAGAGGGCAGGGCTTAGATTTGAACCTGAAGCACTCTGAGTACAACGCTCTAGCCTGCCACTGAAGTACCGAGCCCTTGATGCATCGCTGAAGGTTTCACGTTGTCACTGAGACCTTAAACCCAAGCATGCAAAAGATCTCATGTACTATTTTACTGGGCAACTTCTCATTTATTTTTAATTTAGAGATACCACAAAAGTACAGGCTGATACGGCCCAACGAGCCGCATCACCCAGACACCCATTTTCTTAACCCTAGCCTAATCACGGAACAACTTACATTGACTAATTAACCTATCAACTGGTAGGTCTTTGGACTGCGGGAGAAAAATGGAGCACCCAGCAGTAATCCATGCACTGGCAGGAAGAACATACAAACTGCTTACAGACAGGATCAGAATTGAACTTTGAACTCTTAACACCCCTAGCTATAACAGCACTGCACTGACCACTACACTACTGTGACACTAATTCATGGTGCTAAATAATCATCATCACATTGTAGAAGATTGCCATGTTTCTCACAATGCAGCAAAAAGCACTTCTTTCTAAGTGCTTAATTGGCTTTAAGTGCTCTGAGCTTCCAGAAATAGAGCAAAAAATGTTATAAACATAAAAATCTTTCTGCATTTGACAATATCATTTATTTCCAATATATATATATTGAAGAACCAGCTCTCCAGGCTCTGGTTAATTTCAGAGATTTTCACAAAAAAAAATTGTCTCTATATATATTAAATTGGATGTCACCCCAGTACAACAGAATTGGGCAGTAATTCTTCCCCCCACCCCCAACCTCAATCATAGTTAACTAAAAAAATTAAAAATAGCATCAGAAAGTATTTCTGATGAAAAGTCTTTGAAATGAACTCTTCAAAAGTCTTAAAAAAAACTCTTCACAGATGTTCTTTCATCTGCTGAGTACTTCCATCAGTTTTTTTTAAAATCAGACACCATATAGTCAGATATTGCACCATGGTCTTTGTGAACCATACAGACAACTTCTCAACAAATTACTTAATCTTCCTCCTCTGAGAATGCTATCTGCCTAATTCTAGCCTCCTTAATAGATTCAAGTTTGAGTTTATAGTCATGGGCAGACATGCCCAGGGTACACCAGTTGTAGTGCAGCAGCAGCACATTACAAACATGATAGACGTAAAATGTTGTTCAAAATCTAAGAGGGAAAAAACGTAATCTACGTAAAACTTAAAAATAAGTGATGCAAACCTTCTACCGCAAAATAGACAAAAATAAACATAATGGCATCAGTACAAGTTGGAGGAAACATCATCCAAGGTAGAAGTATTGCTTTGAATGTTGGTTCAAGAACGTTGACAGCGGTGGGGAAGAAGCTGTTGTTGAATATTGAGATGTGGGTCTTTGGACTCCTGTTGCTCTTGCCTGTAGGCAACAATGAAAACCCCATAATGATGGTATTGCTTCCCTGTGACACAGTCTATCTGTAAACCTCGGCATTAGCTTTATTCTTTTTTTTTGGGGGGGGGGATTTTAGGTTAACATATTGTGTACATAAATAAATAAATAAATAAATAATAGGTGTGTGTGTTTTTTTTTCCCTCTTAGATTTTGACGAACATTTTACACATGTAATAAAATGCCATCAGGTACACTTTGTGAAGGGTTATGTAGAAGGGTCTGTGCAGAAGAATTGAGATAAATCATCTGGAGATAGCTGCTCATTTCAAAGCCGACATGGCTGACCTCTGTTTATAGACTGCCTGTGACTAGAATCTACTCAGACCCAGTTTTGCTTTTTTTGTAGCGCAAGACTGTTTGGATGTTTGCCTTGGTGGCACATGCTCCACGGTTTCTATAAAGATACGTCAATACCTTGCCAGTTGAAAATTTCAAAGTTTTCCTCATGGACGGCAGAACACCAAACTGTCAAGGGTTCTATACATGTGTTAAAAATATAATATTATAATTACTGGCTTGTTGAGGAAAATGATAGGTTCCTTCAAAGATCTATAGTGATAGTGAATAAGTTCCTTTGAATTATATTGAATAAAACCGAAGCCAAATGTAAGAGATAAAAGTGTTGCTGATTCTGCAGTTTCATAACTTAAAATGTTTACTTCCATGATTTTCTTTTATATTTCAGAAACTCTTTTAAGTAGTATATAAGTCAAGTATTATTGGACATCTATTATATTTTTCTTTTGTTCAAATATAATACATTCATGAGAATCCCATTATGTTTTCAATCCAGGTGACATAATCTGACAATGGAGTGGGGAATTAGTGAAACCCAACTGCATAATCTGAGGATAAAACAGCCAACACTGGTACACAGAAGAGCTGGATAAAGGTGGGAAAATGTTTCAAAGGGTAACAGTAAACTTATCATTATACGTGGCACCATTGGAAATAATGCAGTGGGGATTTTACTTGCAAGTCTTGAAGTTACACGGCTTTGCAGTCATGAGGGTGGATGCTAGACCTTGTTAAACTCTGCTACTCTCCTTTATTTCCCCAAGCCCTCACCCCCATTTCTTGATTTGACCTGGTATCTTCATTAACTGAGCCCTGGTTATGGTCTATCATGTGATATGGTGCATGTACCAGACTGACCTGTCAGAGTCAGGTTTAATAACACACATACAACTCAGCAGGTCAGGCAGAATCTATGGAAATGAATAAACAGTCGACATTTCGGGCCAAGACCCTTCTTCAGGACTGAGAGGAAAGGGGAAGATGCCAGAATAAAAAGGGGAGGGTGATAGGTGAAGTCGTGAGTGGGAAGGATAAAGGACAGGAGAAGAAAGAATCTGATAGGACAGGAGAGTAGACCACAGGAGAAAGGGAAAGAGGAGAGCAGCCAAAGAGAAGTAATAGGCAGGTGAGAAGAAGTAAAGGTCAGGGTGGGGACATAGATGGGGGGGGGTTTGAATTTACTTACTGGAAGAAGGTGGTTTAATAACACTGACATACGTTATGAAATTTGTCTTGCAGCAGCAGCACAGTGCAATACATAAAAAAAACAAAGAAATATACAAAAAAAAATTAGATAAGTAGTGCTAAAATAGAGCAAAAATAGTGAGGAGGTATTCATTGGTTTACTGTCCGTTCGGAAATTTGATAAAAGGAGGGGAAGAAGTTGTTCCTAAAACATTGAGTGTGTGACTTCAGGCCCCTATACTTCCTCTCCAATGGTACTAACAAGAGAACATGAACTGTGGCCCCAAACATAGGTTTATATACATTTTTATTATACTTTACGTGCAAATATTTTTGACAAACACATTAATCAGCAGATTCTTGAAGGAAAATCTAACCAAACTAAAATTACCATCCATACAGAATAGATTTTGAGTTGGCTTTCTAATATAATGTTTCTCTAACTGAAGAGGAAAGTATTTCTTTTACATATACAGTTTATCATAAACTGAGGTGGATTCTTGAGAAAATATTTTGTTTTCCTCATTTTGGAGAGTGAACAGTGAACCTAGGATTGTCCTTGATCTTGAGAGAGATTACCAAGATGCCCTGTTCTGAAGTTGACATTGCATTTGCCAATGTGCTTTACTTTATGGCTTGTTATCCCCCTAAAAACATTGTTATTCTTGCACTACTTCACTGCTCCCTGCTCCATTGCATAATAATGATTCATCAATTGAAGGGCCAGGCCATCATCTCATTTATTACAATGTTAATTCTTTGTTAGATGAGACCTGTATTTGCCTTGTACAGAGCAGCTGTAGTGGATCCTGGAAAAATCAAGTTGGAATTTTTGATCTTTTGAGTGAGACCTCCTCAGCTGCAGTCTACATCCTCTAACTGCAGTGTAATTTCCTTATCATTGCTTGCTCAAGCAAGCCCACATTGTTCACTAGTACTCTATTCCCAGTAATATTATTACAGAAACACTTATACTCAGTGGCCACTCTGTTAGGTGCACTTGCTCGTTAATGCAAATATCTAATCAGCCAATCGTGACAGAAAGTCAATGCATAAAAGCATGCCGACGTGGTCAAGAGTTTAGTGGTTGTTCAGAGCAAACATCAGAATGGGGAATAAATGTCATCCAAGTGACTTTAACCGTGGAATGATAGTTGGTGCCAAATGGGCTGGTTTGAGTATCTCAGAAACTGCTAATCTCCTGTGATTGTCATGCCCAATACTCCCTGGAGATTACAGAGAATAGTGTGAAAAACAAAAAAAAACAGAAATGACCAAACTGCATCAGTTTGGTCACCGAATTATAGGAAAGATGTCAATAAAATTGAGAGAGTACAGAGGAGGTTTACTAAAATGTTGCCTGGGTTTCATCTCCTAAATTACAGAGAAAGGTTGAACAAGTTAGGTCTTTATTCTTTGGAGCGTAGAAGGTTGAGGGGGGACTTGATAGGGGTGTTTAATATTATGAGGGGGATTGATAGAGTTGGTGTGGATAGGCTTTTTCCATTGAGAATGGGAGAGATTCAAACAAGAGAACACGAGTTGAGAGTTAAAGGGCAAAAGTTTAGGGGTAACATGAGGGGAAACTTCTTTATTCAGAGGGTGATAGCTGTGTGGAATGAGCTTCCAGCAGAAGTGGTTGAGGCAGGTTCAATGTTGTTGTTTAAAGTTAAATTGGATAGATATATGGACAGGAAAGGAATGGAGGGTTATGGGCTGAGTGCAGGTCGGTGGGACTAGATGAGAATAAGAGTTCAGCACGGACTAGAAGGGATGAGATGGCCTGTTTCTGTGATGTAATTGTTATATGGTTATATGCAAGCTGACAGGAAGGCAACAATAACTCAAATAACTATGTGTTACAACACGGGTATTCAGAAGAGCATCTCTGAATGCACAACATGGTGAATCTTGAAGTGGATAGGCTACAGCAGCAGAAGACTACAAGATGCACTCAGTGGCTTGTAGGTACCACCTATACCTAATAAAATGGCCACTGAGTGTAAAGTTCTGCCTCAATGTGCCTGAAATTAGCCTGCTGACTTGTTATCTCCGCCAGTAAAATCAGCCATATTTTCCTGCAGTCAGAGTGTTTCAATTCAAGGCAATAAATATGTGTCCACTTCAGTTTGTTTCTAGGCAGCTAACGCAGTCATTAAACTTGTTTCAATTACTTCAAGGGCTTTAAGCATAATTACCCTTTCTTAATTGTCCTTGAGAAGGTCGTTCTGCATCGCTTTATTGAATCTCTGCAGCGCGATGAGCATAGCTCTGCAATATGAGCTCCTGAGAGGCATAAATAGGGTGACTGCACTCAGTCTTTATCCCAGAGCTGGGAAGCAAGAATCTGAATCAGATTCATTATCACTGACATATGTTGTGAAATTTGTTGTTTTGTGTCAGCAGTACACTGCAATATTGGGTGCAGCCTTTCATGGATTCTATTGCGTTTCCTGTATTTACTGTGAATGTCCACAAGATAATGAATTTTGGGGCTGTATATCGTGAGATAGATGCACTTCGATAATAAATTTACATTGAGCTTTGAAGAAATATATATATATATATATATATATATATATATATAAAACAAATAGAGCAAAAGAGAGCAGAATACTGAGATAGCATTCGTGGGCCATTCAGATGGGAGAGGGTAAGAAGCTGTTTTGAAGATGTTGAATATGAACTGGAGATTTTTGGTTTAAGGTGAGAGGTAAGAAGAAAAACTTGAGGAGCAACACTTTAAAAAAAAAACAACTCGTGGTATGTCCAGTATGTAGAACAAGATGCCAGAGGGAGTGATAAAAGATAGTTGGATAGGTACATGAATTGGAAAGGTTTAGAAGGATGTGCAGAGAATGCCGGAAAATAGGACTAGCTAGGATGGGAAATCTTGGACAGCATAGAGCACTTGGGCCAGAAGATCTGTTTCCATGTTGTTTCACTCCATGCTATATGCAACTCCCTGATTATAGAGGCTATTATAGGATTTCAATGGAGTATGATTCTGTTATTGCTTTTGCCTTGTACTACCTGGAAATATTTTATGTTTTGAATATCTGTATGGATATCTTGTCAAACCAATTTTTCCACTGTATCTTGGTACATGTGATAGCGCAATAATGACAATACATTTGCCAAGCAGGATGGGGTGCTATTTGCAGATAGTTTTACTCCCATGTGGCTGTCAATTGAGGATGTGGGCTTGGAAGAGGTCGTCAGTGAAATTTGTGCTGAATTTATGCTTTTTTCTTGTGAATGCCATTCATACGATGTGATCTGGCTGTGATGCTGTTGCAAGTAGGGTACACGTGCACACATTTACCCATGCAGACGACTACAAACTTGACTTTGAGGGAGCTGAGGCAATCCCCCTGGTAAATAGGACACAGGGCAGCCGTGGTGCATATAATGTAGCAAATTAGCAAATGGTTGTAAATAAAGCAGGTTGGCGGCAGTTATTTAAAAAAGGAGCCTCGTGAGCATTTGTCCACTGGGTGTGGCCTATCAGGGGCATCAACAGAGCTTTACCAAGAGGGATTTCTCACAGGTCGGTGGCGGTTATTTAAAAAGGGAGCTTCGCGAGCATTTGTCCATTGTATGTGGCCTATCAGTGGCTATAACCGGAGCACCAATTGTGAGATAGATAGCAGGGAAGGTGCCCGCATTAAAGGGAGATACTGCCTCGCAGAGTGGTCATCAACGGAATGATCTGAATCAGAGCGGTAGGGCTTTGGCTCATTCGGGCTTTGCCAATAACGGGTTGAGACAAGGTAAGTTACCTGTGAGGAAAAGAAACAGTAAGTATGTCTGTGAGGCCGGTGTTCTGTGCTGGGTGTCAGATATGGGATGTCCGGGGACTCCCAGCCTCCCAGTCAGCCACATTTGCTCCAGGTGCATCGAGCTGCAGCTCCTTAGGGTCCGGGTTAAGGAACTGGAGATGCAGCTCGATATCCTTTGTCTGGTCAGGGAGAGTGAGGAGGTGATAGAGAGGAGCTATAGGCAAATAGTCACACCGGGGTCTTGGGAGACAAATAAGTGAGTAACAGTCAGGAGAGGGAAGGGCAAGAGGCAGATACTAGGCAGTACACCTGTGGCTGTCCACCTTAACAATAAGTGCTCCTATTTGAATACTGTTGAGGGGGAGACCCTACCTGGGGGAAGCAACAGTGGCCGCACCTCTGGCACAGAGTCTGGCCCTGGGGTTCAGAAGGGTAGGGAACGGAAGGCAGCAGCAGTAATAGGGGACTCTATCATTAGGGGGTCAGACAGGCAAGTCTGTGGACACAGGAAAGAAACATGGATGGTACTCTGCCTCACAGGTGCCCAGGTCCGGGATGTTTCTGATCACATCCACGATATCCTGAGGTGGGAAGGTGAACAGCTAGAGGTCATGGTACATATTGGTACCAACGACATATTATAGGAAGAGGGAGGAGGTCCTGAAAACAGACTACAGGGAGTTAGGAAGGAAGTTGAGAAGCAGGACCTCAAAGGTAGTAATCTCGGGATTACTGCCTGGGCCATGCAACAGCGAGTATAGGAAGAGAGTGAGGTGGAGGATAAATGTGTGGCTGAGGGATTGGAACAGTGGGTAGGGATTCAGATTTCTGGATCATTGGGACCTCTTTTGGGGCAGGCGTGACTTGTACTAAAAGAATGGGTTGCACTTGAATCTGAAAGGGACCAATATCCTGGCAGGGAGGTTTGCTAAGGCTATTGCAAAAGAGTTTAAGCTAGAATTTCTGGGGGGTGGGGTGGGAACCAAACTGAAGAAACGGAGGAAGAGGTGGTTGGCTTACAAACAGAGAAAGCTTGGAGACAGTGCGAGAGGGAAGATAGGCAGGTGATAGAGAAGGGATGCGCTCAGACCGATGGTCTGAGATGTGTCTATTTTAATGCAAGCATCATGACCAAAGTGGATGAGCTTAAAGTGTAGATCAGCACTTGGAACTATGATGTTGTGGCCACTACAGAGACTTGGATGACTCAGGGGAAGGAATGGTTACTCAAAGTGCCAGGCCTTAGATGTTTCAGAAAGGAGAGGGAGGGATGCAAGGAATTGGGGGCATGGCATTTCTGATCTGAGATAGTGTCATGGCTGCAAAAAAGGAGGAAGACACGGAGAGATTGTCTACTAGGTCTCTGTGAGTGGAAGTTAGAAACAGGAAGGGGTCAATAACTCTACTGGGTATTTTGTTATAGACCACCCAGTAATAACAGGGACATCAAGGAGCAGATATGGAGACAGAATCTGGAAAGGTGTAATAATAACAGGGTTGTTGTGGTGGGAGATTTTAATTTCCCAAATATTGACTGGCATCGGCCTAGAGCAAGGGGTTTGGATGGGGTGGGGTTTGTTAGGTGTGTTCAGGAAGGTTTCTTGACTCAATATATAGATAACGCTACAAGAGGGGTAGTTGTACTTGTTTTGGTATTGGGAAATGATCCTGATCAAGTGTCAGGTCTCTCAGTGGGAGAGCATTTTGGAGATCGTGATCACAATTCTATTTCCTTTACCATAGTATTGGAGAGGGATAGGAAGAGTCAAGTTAGGAAAACGTTACTTGGAGTAAGGGGAAATATGAAGCTATCATGCAGGAATTTGGAAGCGTAAATTGGGAACAGATGTTCTCAGGAAAATGTATAGTAGAAATGTGGTAAATGTTCAGGGGATATTTGCATGGCATTCTGTATAGGTACGTTCCAATGAGACGCGGAAAGGATGGTAGGGTACAGGAACTGTGGCGTACAAAGGCTGTTGAAAAGAAAAGCTTACAAAAGGTTCAAAAAAACTAGGTAATGATAGAGATCTAGAAGACTATACCCTGTTATAGACCTGTTAGCTTGACATTGGTGGTTGGGAAATTGTTGGAGTCAATTGTCAAGGATGAGGTTACAGAGTACCTGGAGGCATATGACAAGATAGGCAAAACTCAGCATGGATTCCTTAAAGGAAAATCCTGCCTGACAAACCTATTACAATTTTTTGAGGAAATTACAAGTAGGCTAGACAAGGGAGATGCAGTGGATGTTGTATATTTGGATTTTCAGAAGGCCTTTGACAAGTGCCACACATGAGTCTACTTAACAAGATAAGAGCCAATGGAATTATGGGAAAGTTACATACGTGGATAGAGCGCTGGCTGGTTGGCAGTAAAACAAAGAGTGGGAATAAAGGGATCCCATTCTGGTTGGTTGCTGGTTACCAGTGGTGTTCCACAGGGGTCCGTGTTGGGGCTGCTTCTTTTTACATTGTACATCAACGATTTGGATATGGAATAGATGGCTTTGTGGCTAAGTTTGCTGACGATACGAAGATAGGTGGAGGGGCTGGTAGTGCTGAGGAAATGGAGAGTCTACAGAGAGACTTGGATAGATTGGAAGAATGAGCAAAGAAGTGGCAAATGAAATACAACGTTGGAAAGTGTATGGTTATGCACTTTGGCAGAAGAAATAAACCAGCAGACTATTATTTAAATGGGGAAAGAATTCAAAGTTCTGAGATGCAACGGGACTTGGGAGTCCTCGTGCAGGATACCCTTAAGGTCAACCTCCAGGTTAAGTTGGTGGTGAAGAAGGCGAGTGCAATGTTGGCATTCATTTCTAGAGGAATAGAGTATAGGAGCAGCGATGTGAGGTTGAGGCTCTATAAGGCGCTGGTGAGACCTCACTTGGAGTACTGTGGGTAGGTTTGGTCTCCTTATTTAAGAAAGGATGTGCTGGCGTTAGAGAGGGTACAGAGAAGATTCACTAGAATGATTCTGGGAATGAGAGGGTTAACATATGAGGAGCGTTTGTCCACTCTTGGACTGTATTTCTTGGAGTTTAGAAGAATGAGGGGAGACCTCATAGAAACATTTCGAATGTTGGAAGGCATGGACAGAGTAGATGGGGCAAAGTTGTTTCCCATGATGGGGGAGTCTAGTACGAGAGGGCATGACTTAAGGATTGAAGGGCACCCATTCAGAACAGAAATGCGAAGAAATTTTTTTAGTCAGAGGGTGGTGAATCTATGGAATTTGTTTCCATGGGCAGCAGTGGAGGCGAAGTCATTGGGTGTATTTAAGGCAGAGATTGATAGGTATCTGAGTAGCCAGGGCGTCAAAGGTTATGGTGAGAAGGTGGGGGAGTGGGACTAAATGGGAGAATGGTTCAGCTCATGATAAAATGGCAGAGCAGACTCAATGGGCCAAATGGCCGACTTCTGCTCCTTTGTCTTATGGTCTTATTATAAGGCTAGCAGGAAGGAGCTTAAGAATGAAATTAGGAGAGCCAGAAGGGGCCATGAGAAGGCCTTGGGGGATAGAATTAATGAAAACCCCAAGGCGTTCTACAAGTATATGAAGAGCAAGAGGATAAGATGTGAGAGAATAGGACCAATCAAGTGTGACAGTGGAAAAGTGTGTATGTAACCAAAGGTGATAGCAGAAGTACTTAATGAATACTTTGCTTCAGTATTCACTATAGAAAAGGATCTTGGCGATTGTAGGGATGACTTACAACAGATTGAAAGCTTGAGCATATAGACATTAAGAATGAGCATGTGCTGAAGATTTTGAAAAACATCAAGTTGGATAAGTCACCGCGACCAGAGAGATGTACCCCAGACTACTGTGGGAAATGAGGGAGGAGATTGCTGAGCCTCTAGTAATGATCTTTTCATCATCAATGGGGACGGGAGAGGTTCCGGAGGATTGGAGGGTTGCGGATGTTGATCCATAGTTCAAGAAAGGGAGTAGAGATAGCTGGGGAAATTATAGATCAGTGAGTATTACTTCAGTGGTTGGTAAGTTGATGGAGAAAATCCTGAGAGGCAGGATTTATGAACATTTGGAGAGGCATAATATGATTAGGCATAATAATATAGTTAGCATGGCTTTGTCAAAGGCAGATCGTGCCTTACAAGCCTAACTAAAATTTTTTAGGCTGTGACTAGACATGTTGATGAAAGTAGAGCAGTAGATGTTGTGTATATAGATTTCAGCAAGACATTTGATAACGTACCCCATGCAAGACTTATTGAGAAAGTAAAGAGGCATGGGATCCAAGGGGACCTTGCTTTGTGGATCTAGAATTGGCTTGCTCACAGAAGGCAAAGAGTGGTTGTAGAAGGGTCATATACTGCATGGAGGTTGGTTACCAGTGGTGTGCTTTGGTGATTTGTTCTGGGACCCCTTCTCTTTGTGATTTTTATAAATGACCTGGATGAGGAAGTGGAGGAATTAGTTAGTAAATGTGCTGATGACACAAAGGTTGGGGGTGTTGTGGATAGTGTGGAGGGCTGTCAGAAGTTACAGCGGGACATCGATAGGATGCAAAAGTGGGCTGAGAAGTGGCAGATGGCATTCAACCCAGGTAAGTGTGAGGTGGTTCATTTTGGTAGGTCAAATATGATAGCAGAATATAGTATTAATGATAAGACTCTTGGCAAAGTGTAGGATCAGAGGGATCTTGGCATCCAAGTCCATAGGACATTAAAAGCTGCTGTGCAGGTTGACTGTGTGGTTAAGAAGCCATATGGTGCATTAGCCTTCATCAACTGTGGGACTGAGTTTAAGAGCTGAGAGGTAATGTCACGTTTGGAGTACTGTGCTCAGTTCTGGTCACCTCACTGCAGGAAGGATGTGGAAACTATAGAAAGGGTGCAGAGGAGATATACAAGGATGTTGCCTGGATTGGGGATCATGCCTCATGAGAATAGGTTGGGTGAACTCGGCCTTTCCTCCTTGGAGCGACAAAGGATGAGAGGTGACCTGATAGAAGTGTAGATGACGACGAGAGGCATTGATCGTGTGGGTAGTCAGAAGCTTTTTCCCAGGGCTGAAATGGTTAGCACAAGAGGGCACAGTTTAAGGTGCTTGGAAGTAGGTACAGAGGAGATGTCAAGGGTAAGTTATTGTTGTTGCTGTTGTTGTTTTGTTTTGTTTTCTTTTCTTTTCGCAGAGTGGTGAGTGTGTGGAATGCGTTGCCGGTGACGGTGGTGGTGGTGGATACAATAGGATCTTTTAGGAAACTTCTGGATAGGTACATGGATCTTAAATAAATAGAGGGCTATGGGTAACCCAGAGTAATTTCTAAAGTAAGTACATGTTCGGCACAGCATTGTAGACAGAAAGGCCTGTATTGTTCAGTAGGTTTTCTGTGTTTCTAAAGCAGGTAACATCATCTTCAATGTTGACCTATTGAATGCATTTGGATTGGTCTCACACTTGCACTCAAGCAGAAAATTTATCATCACAGTCCAGGCATATTATCTTGCCAATGGTGGAAAAGCTGGCTTTATGAAGAGGGTTTTGGCAATGACCACTGGATGATTCATTGGCAAGAGGATTTAACAGAGAGAGGGTCACTGTCTGGCACTCGTGTGTTATTTGCCATTTATCAGCCAACCTTTTCTGCATTAAGCACAAACCATTCCAGTATTTGAAGGATTGCAAGTGGAACTGTCAGACACAGTCATCTGCAAACATACAGACACATAATGAAGGGAAAGTCATTGGTGACAGGATTATGGGTGTATGCAGTGTCCAGGGAGTGGCAGCTCCCCTGGTCGTGGGCTTGTTGTGCTCTGCCCTGGGGTAGCTCGTCCACTTTTGGTCCCCACCTGCCACCCAGCTCTCACCTGTGGCTCCAAGTAACTATTTGCACATGACAGTGGCCACACGCTTCGACAGGCAGGCTAAACCAGGTGAGGGCAGCCAGGAACCTCCAACCCCGGTGAGATAGGGACCTGCCTACCCCAGCATGTGAATCCAGTTCTGGTGGGCTGGGTGGATGAGATCAACTACAAGATCTAATGGCCAAGAAGGCGGTGCTGTAACGCTTCGTGGAGAGCAAAGGGCCTGACAAGGCACAGAAGGCATCATGGTTATTCACTGCAGCTGAGGAACTCTCCAGTCATGATGATTGCTTGCACCATTGGACCAAGATTTTTGAGGCCGAGAGTGGAACTGCCCCAGAGAAATGGCCTTTTCACTCCAAAACTCCTCCCGCACAGGTTTATGTCATCAGAAGCGTCATGCTGCCTGGTTTAGAGAGTATGGATTATGAACAGAGATTAAGGGAGCTAGGGCTTTACTCTTTGGAGAGAAGGAGGATGAGAGGAGACATGATAGAGGTGTACAAGATAATAAGAGGAATAGATAGAGTGGATAGCCAGCACCTCTTCCCCAGGGCACCACTGCTCAATACAAGAGGACATGGCTTTAAGGTAAGGGGTGGGAAATTCAAGGGGGATGTTAGAGGAAGGTTTTTAACTCAGAGAGTGGTTGGTGCGTGGAATGCACTGCCTGAGTCAGTGGTGGAGGCAGATACACTAGTGAAGTTTAAGAGACTACTAGACAGGTATATGGAGGAATTTAAGGTGGGGGGGGTTATATGGGAAGCAGGGTTTGAGGGTCGGCACAACATTGTGGGCTGAAGGGCCTGTACTGTGCTGTACTATTCTGTGAAACAACACACATGCACCCGCGCAACGGAGAGCAATGCCTGAGGCACAACCTCAAGGACCTGGAGCAATGTCAAGAGCACTACCATGACTAATCTCTCAAGTCAGAGTTTATTCAACCCCATACCCAAATCTCACAAAAACATAGATTTGGGAAAATGACTAAATCATTAGGAAATTTAAACCTACTCCCCACTTCTATGAAGTAATGGGTTGGAATGAATTGTATATGTGAAATGCTGTCAATGTATTCTTTGTTTTCAGGAGTCCATGTTAAAAATTTTGTTTGTTTCTTCCTCCTGCAAAATTGGTTGAAACCATAAGTGAGTGATTTCTGCTCACCAAAACCTAATGCCAAACAGCTAGGACTTGGATATTATTGTTCACAGACAACTTCCACAACAACATGGATGGAATCAGCCAAATATCGAGGCCACAGGTATAAACGTTACACTTTTTTGCAGAAATGGTGCTTCAGATCCTGACATCTCCTCCTCTGCACTATCCTACATCGGTGACTTATACCAAGACCACAAGTGAGGAATAATGGTAGTCCACTGAAAATTTAAAAGACTGTTTTATTACATTATTATTTTTTAAAAGCTTGCACTTTTACCAAATGCTAGAATTAAAACGTGCACAATGTCAAACATTTAAGAAAAAAAACAAAGATAACTTATGCAAAGAATTGAACACATTTTCACTTAGGTTGTTGAATGACAAAGTAATTTAGCTTACTGATATGTTTACTCAGTGGCCACTTTATTGTGCATAGGAGTGGAACCCAGTGTGGTCTTCTACAAGGTTTGATGTGTTGTGCATTCAGAAATACTCTTCTGCACACCACTATAGTAATGTGTAGCCATTTGAGTTGAATATTGCCTTCCTGTCAGCTTGAACCAGCTTGGCCATTCTCCTCCGAGCTCTCTCATAAATAGGTGTTTCTCCCCCAACAGAACTACTGCTCATTGGATGTTTTTTGTTGTTTGCACCATTCTCTGCAAACTCTGAGACTGTTGTGTGTGGAAATCCCAGATCAGCAGTTTCCGAAAGGCTCAAACCACCCTGTATGGCACTAACAATCATTCCATGATCAAAGCTATTTAGATCACATTTCTTCCCATTTTGATGTTTGGCCTGAACAACATTAGAATTTCTGTAACCACATCTGCATGCTTTTATGCATCTAGTTGCTAACACTCGATTGGCTGATAAAATATTTGCATTAATGTGTACCTAATGAAGTGGACACGGAGTGATTGTACAGGAGATCTGATAAAGCTAACTAATCATTGTATGCTTAGTGTCCAAATCTATTGGGGTGAAACTTATGACCAGAAGAGTATTAACTGTTTGTCCTCTGGATGCCCAGAAGATTGAGGTGGCATGGTAGTGTAACTATTAACATAATGCTATTACAATGCATGGTTCAATCCCGCCACTGTCTTTATGGACTGTGTACATTCCTCCCGTGATTTCATGGGTTTCATCTGGGTGCTCCAGTTTCCTCCCACATTCCAAAAGATGTATAGGTTATTTGGTTAATTGGTCACATGAGTGTAATTGGGCACTGTGGGCTTGTCGGGTTGGTAGATCCTGTTACCATGTTGTATCTCTAAATAAAATAAAGATTTGAAAAGTCAAATAGTGTTCTAGAGTGTTTGGTTTAACACCCAGCCAGATGGGAAGTGAATCAGCCTGCATTTGGATTAGTGGGAGCAATGATGGTGTTATAGGGCTTGGGTTTTAACCTAAAGATTTTCCTTATTGCTGTAGGGAACAGAATTTGTGCCCAGTCAGGCAGGACTTGCCACTGGGATATATTATGTATAAATGTGAGAGATGACCATTCTCCAACCTTTTGAGAGGTGCCCGAGGTTGCAGAGGATGCTTTAATTGCAAATAATTCACATCCAATGATAATGACAGTTGGGAAGTGCCTGATGAAGAGCCCTCATGTTAAAGCTAGACGTTAACAGTTTGGGAAACAGTTGTAAGTCAAATTTATGATATTCCAAATGTTAAAATAGCAGCTGATATTAATCCATCATATTTTTATGATGAAATGACCCCCATCTCATTGAGAACTTTTAAACTGGATTAGTGTCAGTTTATTGTAAAATATGATATGCATTCTAACAGCTTATCAAATGGGAATAGAAGAAATGTGACCTTTTCTTTTAGCAGTTTATCCAGATTTCCCTTTACATGTATCCATCTTACACAGTCCTTTTGGGAATATGTTCCAGATTCTCAGCACTCCACAAGGAGGGAAGCTCCTACTGTTCCCTCCTGGATTCTGATCCTTCTACTTGGATTGGACTATATTCATAGGCAAAGCAACTCTTCTACAATACCAAAGTCTTTGGCACATACACTGTATAT
Source organism: Mobula birostris (assembly GCF_030028105.1). Taxonomy (NCBI): domain Eukaryota; kingdom Metazoa; phylum Chordata; class Chondrichthyes; order Myliobatiformes; family Myliobatidae; genus Mobula; species Mobula birostris. Next base: position 22,882,758 of record NC_092374.1, on the reverse strand, counting down.
AGCTCGGGTGTCTAATATTTTTTGTACAGTATTATAGTCATTTTATGTATTGCTCTGTACTGCTGCTGCAAATTATACACAAATTTCATGACGTGAGTGATGATAAACCTGATTCCGACATAGGTCTATTTTGTGGATCGAGAGTGAGAAGGGAACAGGGAGAGGGGAATCATGGTGGAGAAAAGTGGAAGGGAGAGGTGAGCAAGTGGGAAGCACCAGACAGACATTCTGTAATGATCAATAAACCAATTGTTTGGAATCAAATAACCTTGCCTGGTGTCTCAGGGCTGGGTGTGTCTGCACCTGCATCAACCACCACCCCTGGTACTCCTTCTCTGCCACCTGTCCCACACCTCTTACATAGCTTGCCACCCTCTCCATTGCCAACATTTTTTGCTCCTACTAGATTTACAAACTCCCAGATGGAACATGAGGTGTTGCTCCTCCAACCTGAGAATGACGCAATCATGGCAGTACAGGAAGGCATGGATGGACATGTCGGAAAGGGAATGGAGATTGAAATGCTTGGCTTCTGGAAAATCCTGTTATGGGTACTATTCAAGATTTAGTTGATTACTTCAAATTCTTTAATTGCGGTGGTGGAGTATGACTGTGTCTCCGAGTCTATGGTCTAGGACCTTGGCTTATATTTGAGTAATTTCATTGCTAAGGTTCAATCCCTTTGTACTGACAGATCACATTTTCCTCTTATGACTAAATAATGCATATTTTCCAATATGTGAGCAAAAGAATGCTGATCTGTTTTTTTTTGCAAGTTGATTCAAATTTTGTTTGGTCCAGTGGATTCTGTTTAATTGGGACCGGTATAATTTGACCCAACTAATTGGCTGCCCTAATTAGCTGATGTTTCATGGAGATGGTTAAAAAGATTAAAAAAAACTATTTAGCTGAGTAACAAATTATGTATTGAAATAAATAGAGAACAAATTAGAACACTACCAATGCTACTACCATATGATAAAACTCTGTATTAGTTCCTAATAATTATTGTTTCAGCTCTCAGCTATGGCTCCAAGTAGCTGTTTGCACGTGACAGCGGCCACACCCTGGTATACCATTTCAACAGACAGGCTAAAACCAGGTGGGAGTAGCTGGAGAAGCCTCATACACCGGTGAGATACGGACATGCCTGTTCTAGCATACAAAATCAGGAGACTTGGGCAGATAAGATCAACGGTGAGATCCGACAACCAGGAAAGCAGTTTTTCAACCTACATGGAGAGTGAAGGTCTTGACAAGGCACACAAGTCATGGCCAACTACCGCAACCAAAAAAGACCCAAGTTTATGACGACTACTTATATCACTTCCAGGGTCAAGAGAGTGGAACCGATGCAGTGGAACGGCTTTTCCACTTTAAAAACTCTATTGTTTTCAATATATTGTTTAATATAATTTATACTTATAAGTTTAATATATTTTAATATATTGTTGGATATGACAGATAACCAACCAATAATCGATGGTGGAAGTCTCAGTCTCTGCTGCTATGTTCTTTTGATTGATTGTAAATGAAACTGGTGCAGATAGCTGCCTTCATATCATTCTGTTGACAATTACATCCTCCAAACCTTCATTGTCGTTATAACATTCAAGTTGAATCAGAATCAGAATCAGAATCAGGCTTATTATCACCGGCATGTGTCATAAAATTTGTAAACTTAGCAGCAGTAGTTCAATGCAATACATAATATAGAAGAAATAGAATAATAATAATAATAAATACATAAGTAAATCACTGACAATATACATATGTTGAATAGATTAAAAATCATGCAGAAAAAACCAGAAAGAATATATATTAAAAAAGTGAGGCAGTGTACAATTTAGGAATCCGATGGCAGAGGGGAAGAACCTGTTCCTGAATCACTGAGTGTGTGCCTTCAGGCTTCTGTACCACCTACCTGATGGTAACAGTGAGGAAAGGGAATGCCCTGGGTGCTGGAGGTCCTTAATGGTGGACACTGTCTTTCTGAGACACCGCTCCTTGAAGAAGTCCTGGGTATTTTGTAGGCTAGTACCCAAGATGGAGCTGACTAAGTTTACAACTCTCTTCAGCTTCTTTCGGTCCCGTGCAGTAGCTCCTCCATACCAGACAGTGATGCAGCCTGTCAGAATGCTCTCCATGGTATATCTATAGAAGTTTTTGAGTGTTTTTATTGACATACCAAATCTCTTCAGACTCCTAATGAAGTATACTCGCTGTCTTGCCTTCTGTATAACTGCATTGATCTGTTGGGACCAAGTTAGATCCTCAGAGATCTTGACACCCAGGAACTTGAAACTGTTCACTCTCTCCACTTCTGATTTCTCTTTGAGGATTGGTATGTGTTCCTTCGTCTTACCCTTCCTGAAGTCCACAATCAGCTCTTTTCTCTTACTGATGTTGAATGCCAGGTTGTTGGTGCTGAAACACCACTCCACTAGTTCACATGTCTCACTTCTATATGTCCTCTCATCACCATCAGAGATTCTACCAACAATGGCTGTATCATCAGCAAACTTATAGATTGTATTTAAGCTATGCCCAGCTATGCCTAGCCACACAGTCATGTATATATAGAGAGTAAAGCAGTGGGCTGAGCACACACCCCTGAGGTGCACCAGAGTTGATCATCAGCAAGGAAGAGATGTTATCATCAATTCCCACAGATTGTGGTCTTCCAGTTAGGAAGTCGAGGATCCAATTGCAGAGGGAGATACAGAGGCCCAGGTTCTGCAATCTTTCAATCAGAATTGTGGGAATGATGGTATTAAATGCTGAGCTACAGTCGATGATCAGCATCCTGACACAAGTGTTTGTGTTGTCCAGGTGGTCTAAAGTCCTGTGAAGAGCCAATGAGATTGCATCTGCCGTTGGCCTATTGTGGTGATAGGCAAATTGCAATGGATCCAGGTTCTTGCTGAGGCAGGAGTTCAGTCTAGTCATGACTAACCTCTCAAAGCATTTCATCACTGTAGATGTGAGTCCCATCGGGCAATGGTCATTAAGGCAGCTCACATTATTCTTCTTAGGCACTGGTATAATTGTTGCCTTATAGAAGCAAATGGGAACTTCCACCCATCTGATTGTTGATATCTTGAAACTCTTCATTGTCCCTAACTTGTTGAAGTAGTGAAATAGTTTCATTTCTCAATCCCAGTCATTTCTGGCATCTCCAAGCCTAAATGCTTGAAACTGCAGTGACAAGACAGTTCTGAATTGCCTTACTTCATATTTCTCACTAACTACCAATGATAACAATCACTGCTTTTTGAACACAAACACTATTTAAAAACTGTTTGCTCTAAGGATGCTGTAGTGTCTAACAGCCACACAAGGGCAAGAAAATGGTGTTAGTTAGAAACTGTTCAGCAAAGGTCTCCTGTCCCAATAAGGCAGCATAATATCTCAAATAAACGAAGGGCATCCCGACTATTTTCTCAATTAGTCTTTGTTCCTCAAATGTTGACCTATTTAAACGGCTGTCTCAGTTAACTGGAATCCAGCATATTTACAGAAAGTCAATTCATCTGTAGTCTATAAAGCCAGGCAGTGCCATTCTTGTGCAGAGGCCACAATCTTATTAAATAATTGCGATATGTAGTACATTTAGCACACTCCAGAATGATGGTCTGCAAACATAATAAACATTAAACTTCTTAACCATGAACAGACTTTTCAGGACATCAAACACGTCTCTCTTATCAGTCTCTCAACAGGTGTTTTGTTTGAGAAGCGACAATACTCTCATCCAAAAACGTACACTATGCAAGCTCAATTATATGCTTGAAAAGAAAAACATGTAGACCTATGGAGAGAAAGTAGTCATCCAGCAAATTAGATAACTCATTCAAAAAGCTATCACAAGCAAGATGGGCCTAATGTCTTCTTCCTTCAGTGTACTTTGTTTGTAATGGTTTTATATTTGCAAAATGGAGATTATAAGTAGCATTGGTTCTGTTTGTTTCCCCGAGTCCTTGACAGTAGATAGCTCCCATAATTTGATCAAACACTTCTGCCTGCAGCCTAATCATTTAATCAGTAGACATGCCATTTATTGCTTTGTGCTGTATACAAATAGGAATTGTTTAACTGCCTGTTGTGTGAATAGTTCCCTGAAAAATTATATTAAAAACTGAATTGAAAAATGGAGTAAAATACACTACATTCCATTTCCACGATTGGCGTATAAGCTATGTGAACGGAATAAATCAATTCACAAAAGTAAGGAAATTAAGAATTAACCCTTAAATCTCCATTACTTTGAAAGGGGTCGAGGTTGAATTTCTTTGATATATCCAGTCAACAAATAATAGTTTAAAAATATTATAGAAGTCTGTCACATTTAAGATGACTATTCAGGGACTTAGCTGAAGAAAATTGAGAATTCTGACCTTGTATTTTTAAGGAAAAGATTCCTCTGAAATGAAATCACAATCTATTGACTGATTTGGCTCATTACCTGTCATTTTATATGATAACATTTTGCTTTGATCTCATGAACTGATTAATTAATTGGAGCAAACTTTAAATATTTGAAAAGAATTCAATTAGCGCTCTATTTTCTCAAACTGGATGAGAAAGCAAATAGTTCTGGACAGAAGTACAGGAGTGAGATATGCCAACTAGTGAAATGGTGCTGAAGTAACAACCTGGCACTCAACGTCAGTAAGACAAAAGAGCTGATTGTGGATTTCTGGAAGGGCAAGACGAAGGAGCACATACCAATCCTCATAGAGGGATCAGAAGTGGACAGAGTGAACAGCTTCAAGTTCCTGAGTGTCAAGATCTCTGAAGAACCAACATATTGATGTAGTCATAAAGAAGGTGAGACAGCGGCTATACTTCATTAGGAGTTTGACGAGATTTGGCATGTCAACAAAAACACTCAAAAGCTTCTATAGTTGCACCATGGAGAGCATTCTGACAGGCTGCATCACTGTCTGGTATGGAGGGGCTACTGCACAGGACCAAAAGAAGCTGCAGAAGGTTATAAATCTAGTCAGCCACTCCATCTTGGGTATTAGCCTGCAAAGTACCCAGAACATCTTCAGGGAGCGGTGTCTCAGAAAGGTAGCGTCTATTGCTAAGGACCTCCAACACCCAGGGCATGCCCTTTTCTCACTGTTACCATCAGGTTGGAGGTACAGAAGCCTGAAGGCACACACTCAGCAATTCAGGAACAGCTTCTTCCCCTCTGCCATCCGATTCCTAAATGGACATTGAAGCTTTGGACACTACCTCACTTTTTTTTAAATATACAGTATTTCTGTTTTTACACATTTTTAAAAATCTCTTCAATACACATAATTGATTTACTTGTTTATTTATTATTATAGAACATAGAATAGTACAGCACATTACAGGCCCTTCGGCCCACAATGTTGTGCCGACCCTCAAACCCTACCTCCCATATAACCCCCCCCACTTTAAATTCCTCCATATACCTGTCTAGTAGTCTCTTAAATTTCACTAGTGTATATGCCTCCACCACCGACTCAGGCAGTGCATTCCACGCACCAACTACTCTCTGAGTAAAAAACCTTCCTCTAATATCCCCCTTGAACTTCCCACCCCTTACCTTAAAGCCATGTCCTCTTGTATTGAGCAGTGGGTGCCCTGGGGAAGAGGCGCTGGCTATCCACTCTATCTATTCCTCTCATTATCTTGTACACCTCTATCATGTCTCCTCTCATCTTCCTTCTTTCCAAAGAGTAAAGCCCTAGCTCTCTTAATCTCTGATCATAATGCGTACTCTCTAAACCAGGCAGCATCCTGGTAAATCTCCTCCACACCCTCTCCAATGCTTCCACATCCTTCCCATAGTGAGGCGACCAGAACTGGACACAGTACTCCAAGTGTGGCCTAACCAGAGTTTCATAGAGCTGCATCATTACATTGCGACTCTTAAACTCTATCCCTCGACTTATGAAAGCTAACACCCCATAAGCTTTCTTAACTACCCTATCTATCTGTGAGGCCACTTTCAAGGATCTGTGGACATGTACCCCCAGATCCCTCTGCTCCTCCACACTACCAAGTATCCTGCTGTTTACTTTGTACTCTGCCTTGGAGTTTGTTCTTCCAAAGTGTACCACCTCACACTTCTCCGGGTTGAACTCCATCTGCCACTTCCTGCATCCTATTATGTTTTTTTTTTCTCTCTCGCTGCTAGATTATGTATTGCATTGACCTGCTGCTGCTAAGTTAACAAATTTCACGTCACATGCCGGTGATAATAAACCTGATTCAGATTCAATGTGTGCAAGAGACAACTACATAAAAATATATATACAAATTGGGGTTCTTGATCTCTCTGTCTCTATCTCTGGAGACAGTTTATCAACTGATGTCTTTTATAAACCCACTGATTCTCACAGCTACCTGACTATACCTCTTACCCGCTTTGTCACTTGTAAAAATGCTATCCCCTTTTCTTAGTTCCTCTATCCCCGCTGCATCTGCTCTCAGGATGAGGCTTTTCATTATAGAACCACCGAGTTGTCCTTCTTCAAAGAAAGGGGCTTTCCTTTCTCCACCATCAACACTGCCCTTACCTGCATTTCCTCCATTTTACACACATTTGCCTTTATCCCATCTACCCACCACCCTTCCAGGGATAGGATTCCTCTTGTCCTCATCTGCCACCCCAGCAGCATCCACATCCAGCAAACAAATCTCTGTAACTTCCTCCATCTCCAACCAGATCCGACCACAAAGCATATCTTCCTCCCACCCCCAGCACTACTTTCCACGAGAATCGCTCCCTACCCGACTCCCTTGTCCATTCATCCCTCTCCACCGATCTCCCTCCTGGCACTTATCCTTGCAAGCAGAACAGGTACCACACATGCTCCTACACCTCCTCCCTCACTACCATTCAGGGCCCCAAACAGTCCTTTCAGGTAAGGCGACACTTCACTGTGAGCCTGTTCGGGGTCATCTACCGTATCTGGTGCTCCCAGCGTGACCTCCTGTATATCGGTGAGACCCAACGTAGATTCAGAGACGGCTTCGCTATGAAGCTACACACTGTCTACCAGGAATAGCGGGATCTCCCAGTGGCACCCATTTCAATTGTACTTCCCATTCTGACATGTCAGTCCATGGCCTGCTCTACTGCCTTGATGAGGTCACACTCAAGTTGAAGGAGCAACACCTTATATTCCATCTGAGTAGCCTCCAACCTGATGGCATGAACATGAACATTGATTTCTCGAACTTCTGGTAATTGCCTCCTCCTTCACTATTTCCATCTCTCACCTCATCTCCTTACCTGCTTATCACCTCTCTCTGGTACTCCCCCCACCTTCCCTTTCTTCCATGGCCTTCTGTGCTCTCCTATCAGATTCCCTCTTCTTCAGCCCTTTATCTGCTTCACCAATCAAATTCCCAGCTCTTTGCATAACCCCTCCCCCTCTCTCAGTTTCACCTTTCACCCACTACCTTGTACATCTTCATCCCCACTCTCCTCACCTTCATACTCTGCCTTATCTCTTGTTTCCAGCCCTGATGAAGTTCTCAACCCAAAATGTTGAGATTACTCTTTTCCATAGATGTTGCCTGGCCTGCTGGGTTTCTCCAGCATTTTGTGATTTCCAGCGTCTGTAGATTTTCTCGTTTATGATACAAATTGGGGGACTGTTTAGTCAAGCACATCCACTCTAACTACCAAAGACGGAACTTCCAGGTGGACAAACATTTTAATCCCAGTTCCCATTACTGTTCTGATATGTCGGTCCATGGCCTCCTCTTGTGCCAAGATGAGGCCATCCTCAGGGTGGTGGATGAACACCTTATATTCCACCTGTGTAGTCTCCAACCTGATGGCATGTATATTGATTTCTCCTTCTGGTAAAACCATTTTTCCCTCCCCTTCCCCTCTTCTTCTATTCCCCACTCTGGCCTCATATCTCTACTCACCTGCTTATCACCTCCCCCTCGTGCCTCTCCTCCTTCCTTATCTCCTATGATCCACTCTCCTCTCCTGACAGATTCTTTCCTCTCCAGCCCTTTACCTTTCCCACCCACCTGGCTTCACCTTTCAACTTCTAGCTAACCCTCTTCCCCTTCCCCCACATTTTGCCATTCAGAATCCAGTCCAGCTCCCATACTGATTCATGGCTCACCAGCCTTAGTTCCCTAGCTAAACAAAAGGTTTTCTTTTGTTTTGTTCTAAACAAAAGGCTTTCTAAACCTTAGCCATCCGACAGTCTTCTGATATCTCACCTGTGGACAACATAGACCTAAGAATCTTTCCATTGCCCATGCAATCTTCTCTTTTGCTTCCGATAACATCCTGACTAAGCCCTGGTGATTTTTGTAGACATGTCTAGACCTTTAACAACACCTGCTTTGCAATGCTGATACGAAATAAGATTTCTCTATTCCCTCCCCTGAATTAATTAGTTTCAACATTTTTCTCCATGGTAAATGCAGATAAAACCCTTGACCATTTCCCATGGTTCTATATATCAAGGGACGACTGCGCAAGCGCATGGACGTCAGCAAGTTTAATAGGAGACAGCTTTATAGAGCGGGCCCTAGGGTAGTTGGAGTCAGAGTAGGAGGGCTTTGGCTCAACAGGTTGTGGCAAGGTGGGTTATCTGTGAAGAACAGAAACAGTAAGTATGTCTGTGAGGCCAGTGTTCTGTTCTGGGAGTCAGATGTGGATAGTCCGGGAGACTCCCAGCGTCCCAGACGGCCACATCTGTGCCAGGTGCGTCGATCTGCAGCTCCTTAGGGACCGGGTTAGGGAATTGCAGCTGCAGATCGATGACCTTCATCTGGGCAAGGAAGGTAAGGAGGTGATAGAGAGAAGCTATAGGCAAGTAGTCACACCGGGGCCTCGGGAATCAGATAAGTGGGTAACAGTCAGGAGAGGGAAGGGCAAGAGACAGATACTAGAGAGTACCCGTGGCTGTCCACCTTAACCATAAGTACTCCTGTTTGAGTACTGTTGGCGGGGAGCAGCTACCTGGGGGAATCAACAGTCGCCGCGTCTCTGGCACAGAGTCTTGCCCCGTGGCTCAGAAGAGTAGAGAAATGAAGAAGGCAGCAGTAATAGGGGACTCTATAGTTAGGGGGTCAGACAGACGATTCTGTGGACGCAGGAAAGAAACATGTATGGTAGTTTACCTCTCAGGTGCCAGGGTCCGGGATGTTTCTGATCGCATCTACAATATCCTGAAGTGGGAAGGAGAGTAGCCAGAAGTCATGGTAAATATTGGAACCAACGACATAAGTAGGAGAAGGGATGAGGTCCTGAAAACAGACTACAGGGAGTTAGGAAGGAAGTTGAGAAGCAGGACCTCAAAGGTAGTAATCTGATGATTACTGCCTGTGCCACATGACAGTGAGAATAGGAATAGAGTGGAGGTGGATGATAAATGCATGGCTGAGGGATAGGAGCAGGGGGCAGGGTTTCAGATTTCTGGATCATTGGAAACTCTTTTGAGGCAGGCATGACCTGTATAAAAAGAATGAGTTGTGCTTGAATCCGAGGGGGACCAATATCCTGGCAGGGAGGTTTGCTAAGGCTATTGGGGAAGAGTTTAAACAAGAATTGCTGGGGGGTGGGAACCAAACTGAAGAAATGGAGGAAGAGGTGGTTGGCTCACAAATAGAGAAAGCTTGGAGACAATGCAAGAGTAAGGGTAGGCAGGTGATAGAGAAGGGATGCTCTAATGCAAGGGGTATTGTGAACAAAGCGGATGATCTGAAAGCGTGGATCAGTACTTGGAGCTATGATGTTGTGGCCATTACAGGGACTTGGATGGTTCAGGGGCAGGAATGGTTACTTAGTGTGCCAGGCTATAGCTGTTTCAGAAAGGACAGGGATGGAAGCAAAAGAGGTGGGGGCTTGGCACTGCTGATCAGAGATAGTATCACGCTGCAGAAAAGGAGAAAGTCATGGAGGGATTGTCTACTGAGTCTTTGTGGGTGGAAGTTAGAAGCTCTACTGCATCAATAACTCTACTGGGTGTTTTTCTTTTTAATAGACCACCCAATAGTAATAGTTTGTTTGTGGCAAATGTTCAGGGGATATTTGTGTGGCATTCCACAAGTATATGAAGAGCAAGAGGATAAGACACAGGACAGTAGGACCAATCAAGTGTGACAGTGCAAAAGTGTGTATGGAACCAAAGGAGATAACAGAGGTATTTAATGAATAGTTTGCTTCAGTATTCACTACGGAAAAAGAACTTGGCGATTGTGGGGATGACTTACAGCGGATTGAAAAGCTTGAGCATACAGACATTAAGAAAGAGGATGTGCGGGAGCTTTTGGAAAGCATTAAGTTGGATAAGTCTCCAAGACCAGACAAGATGTACCCCAGGCTACTCTGGGAGGAAAAGGAGGAGATTGCTGAGCCTCTGGCGATGATCTTTGCATCATCAATGGGGATGGGAGAGGTTCCAGAGGGTTGGAGGGTTGCAGATATTGTTCCCTTATTCAAGAAAGGGAGTAGAGATAGCCCAGGAAATCAAAGACCAGTGAGCCTTACTTCAGTGGTTGGTAAGTTGATGGAGAAGATCCTGAGAGGCAGGATTTATGAACATTTGAAAAGGCATAATATGATTAGGAATAGTCAGCATGGCTTTGTCAAAGGCAGGTCGTGCCTTAAGAGCCTGATTGAAATTTTTAAGGATGTGACTAAACACATTGATGAAGGTAGAGCAGTAGATGTAGTGTATATGGATTTCAGCAAGTCATTTGATAAGGTACCCCATGAAAGGCTTATTGGGAAAGTAAGGTGGCATGGGATTCAAGGGGACCTTGCTTTGTGGATCCAGAAATGGCTTGACCATCGAAAGCAAAGAGTGGTTGTAAATGAGTCATATTCTGCATGGAGATCGGTGACCAGTGGTGTGCCTCAGGGATCTGTTCTGGGACCCCTGCTCTTTGTGATTTTTATAAATGACCCGGATGAGGAAGTGGAGGGATGGATTTGTAAATTTAGTAATGGTAAGACTCTTGGCAGTGTGGAGGATCAGAGAGACCTTGGGGTCCAAGTCCATAGGACACTCAAAGCTGCTGCACAGGTTGACTCTGTGGTTAAGAAGGCATACAGTGTTTTGGCCTTCATCAACCGTGGGATTGAGTACAAGAGACGAGAGGTAATGTTACAGCTATATAAGACCCTGGTCAGACCCCACTTGGAGTACTGTGCTCAGTTCTGGTCACCTCACTACAGGAAGGATGTGGAAGCTATAGGAAGGGTGCAGAGGAGATTTATAAGGATGTTGCCTGGATTGGGGAGAATGCATTATGAGAATAGGTTGAGTGAACTCAGCTTTTTCTCCTTGGAGTGGCAGAGGATAAGAGTTGACCCCTGATAGAGGTGTATAAGATGATGAAAGGCATTGATCTTGTGAATAGTCAGAGGCTTTTCCCCGGGGATGAAATTGCTAACATGATAGGGCACAGTTTTAAGGTGCTTGGAAGTAGGCACAGAGAAGATGTCAGGGATTTTTTTTTTTTTTTTTTTTAAATCACAGAGAGTGGCAAGTGCATGGAATGGGCTGCCGGTGACAGCGGTGGTGACAGATATGATAGGGTCTTTTAAGAGTCTCCTGGATAGGTACATGGAGCTTAGAAAAATAGAGAACTATGGGTAACCTTAGGTAATTTTTAAGTAAGTGCATGTTCAGCGCAGCATTGTGCACCGAAGGGCTTGGTTTATGCTGTAGGTTTTCAATGTTTCTATACTGATAACCACACCAATCTCTAGCTTGTCTGCCAGGGGCACCTCATAGCTAAGCTTTGCCCTCCTAATTTTTTCCTTTTCTTCATCCTGTACGTTCAAGGGACTCGCTCACTCCTGACTGCCTATGCCTGGCATACGTGTTCTTCATTTCCCTTAAAATTCCTTATAAACCAAGGATCCCTAACCTTACTGGCCTTGTCCCTGACTCTGACAAGAACATGCAAGACTTTTACTTCTGCCCCTCTTCCCTTCAAAAGCCTCCCACTTGCCAGACATCCCTTTCCAAGCAAAAAGCTTGTCCCAAGCAATTATTGCAAGCACCTTGTCTGACGCAATCAAAATTAAACTCCCTCCAATTTAGCACAACATCTTAAAGAACCAAGCTTACCTTTTTCCATAACTATCCTAAAATTCAGATGCCAGAAATGTTCAGCAAGGCTTCTGGGATACTTGCCTGCTTACTTAAACATACACCACCATTACAATCACAGATGTAAAGACTGTGACTTCCCATGCAGTACCCGTAGAAAAAGGCACATTTAATTTTCAGTGCATATAGTATGAATTCTTTATGGATTTTACTGAGATCTTACTAATAATTGAAACTGATTATGTAGGAAAAATATAATAGGTAATCACAAAATGACCCTTGTCCAAGAAAAATAGAGACTCTGTAAATTACCTCCTCAGCAAAATGACTCCATCAACCAATAATCATAAAATGGCTTCTGCCACATGCACTAAACTTAAACCTTTATGTGAAAAATCACAGTGCTTGTTAACACTTGCACAACTGGACTGTGGCAGAGGATGCAAAGAATAGCTTAACCAGGAAGAAATGCTGCAACAAAGTTTATGAATATGTGTAGTCATTGTTATATCTATCTGACGGGCAATGTAAAATATATGTATTTCTCGACTGCAAGTCTCTGGCTTGCTCAACTCAATCACTCAATGACCAGCTGAGTATTTCCATATCACTATTGTCTGTGCATGACCATCTGGCCCTCTGACATGTCAACCCATGTCATCTCTTGTCTTATGGATCTCGGTGTGAGAAATTCTAAGGGGGCACCTTGCCGAGATTCAGAAAATATGTTTTAGTCTGTTTCAGGTTTGTGCTTTTGTGCTCAATGTTGCCACAACTAAAAAAAAAGACAAAAAGTTTACTGAGCAGCATAATATAATTGCACAATTCACAGGAAGTATAATGAGATTGTTTCAGACGAAGAAGCTGAATTATTAGTCAAAAGGATAAACATATTATTTCACGATTATATGCTGAAATAGTTGGTAAAACAGTCATTTTAGTTTTTCATTTACATGATATCTGGAAAATGGCTGCTTATTTAAAATCTCTTCAGCAACAAAAAGTTGCATTTACACTACACTCTCAATGCAGAGAAATCAACAAAGGCCCTTCTGAGTGCGGGGGGGGGAGCAAAAGGGGAATGGGAGAGCTGGGGCAGCATAAAGAAAAAAATATATAGAAATTTCAGCAAACTATATTTTATGCCTCAGGAATCTGAATGTGAAGTTTTTTCATATTTACTTGAATAATGTTCTTGAATAGTCATAGTCATACTTCATTGATCCTGGAGGAAATTGGTTTTCGTTACAGTTGCACTATAAATAATTAAATAGTAATAAAACCATAAATAGTTAAATAGTAATATGTAAATTATGCCAGGAAATAAATCCAGGACCAGCCTATTGGCTCAGGTATCTGACCCTCCAAGGAAGGAGTTGTAAAGTTTGATGGCCACAGGCAGGAATGACTTCCTATGACGCTCTGTGTTGTATCTCGGTGGAATAAGTCTCTGGCTGAATGTACTCCTGTGCCCAACCAGTACATTATGTAGTGGATGGGAGACATTGACCAAGATGGCATGCAACTTAGACAGCATCCTCTTTTCAGACACCACCGTGAGAGAGTCCAGTTCCATCCCCACAACATCACTGGCCTTACGAATGAGTTTGTTGACTCTGTTGGTGTCTGCTACCCTCAGCCTGCTGCCCCAGCACACAACAGCAAACATGATAGCACTGGCCACCACAGACTCGTAGAACATCCTCAGCATACAACCTATGGATGTCCTTGCACTGAGCTCTGAATGAAGGAAAGAACATCAACATGTACCACAGTCTCCATATGGTAATGTAATCTATTCCGTCCTCTTGTTTAATGTCAGAGCATTCTCTAATCTGTACATAACTAGAAGGTGGTGATATTTTGACTTGCAAATTTCAAGGCATTTGAGGCAGGCATGCGGTATTTATTTATTTAGCAATACTGTGCGGAGTAGGTCCTTCCGGTCTAAAATTGTTCATATGTTTTTTAAAATGACTGTAGGATTCCTCGCATTGTTATCTTACCCCCAAATTGTTCCTTCAAATTGTAATGAGTGCCAGAATTAAAAATAAAATTGAATGTATGCATTTCTACACAGATTAAACATATCTCCACTCAGATCTGGGTAAGAATTATCTGTATTCAACTTTGTTTTAAATTGAAGATAACTGTAAGTATCTGGGGCTAAACCTTCTAGTGCAATATCAGTGTGTGAATATGTAATGTGTTCAGGTAATATGCTTGTATTTTAAGAGAGATCTTAGCCCATTTAGAATTAATGCTTATTACTTCAGTTAGGATGATAGACACCGTTCCGCTGTGTTAAAATTACTATAATCTCTAGTTTGTGGCTGACTGACATAATATAAATGGTGTTTTATCAAGCCATTCATGTTCGTAACACATCACTTACATCCAAGATATGTACATTAAGGAAGACACGTCTTTTTGTGTTACTGGCTACTGTTTAAGAATAATTTGAAATGAAATCATCTCATTTTTGAAGACGTTGATCTGTTGGAACTGGATACTGGATAAGGAAACCAAGTAGAGTGCATCATAGGTGGTCAAAACCCACAGACTTAAATTCATTCTCAATTGAGTGATATAAAATAGTACCTTTACTTTATACACTGCCTCTAAGATTGAGTTCCACTGAAGTTGATGGAATCACATTTTAGAAGCGCAGTACTTTCTGCAGTTGACACTGCCTGAGTTAAAACAAAAGAAAAAAAAATATGCATTTTGATTTGGAAGGAAGGAAATTTAAAAAGGGATAATGGATGCAGGTCTGTTATGCATCAGTTATCCACCCATATTCTCTGCTAAGTAAGGTTTAACATTTAATACAAATTGTTCAGAGAAACATCTGCCATTGTAAAATCAGCCACGGCACCTCTATTTGATACGTGATTGAATGCAAACAGTACGTGCAAGAAACAATTCTGATTTGAAAATGGGATTTGAACTAATGTTTTATTCTTTACCGTTGATGTTCAATAACCTTAGCTACAATTGATGTGATTGACATTCAATCAGTTACAGTTAAGATCTTCTACCTGCTGCAAGGGGATTCACTGGATTTTAATCCTTCACACATCTTTTCCAGAACAGGCCACTTTGGCAATGAAGGAAGAGATCAAGATAGAATTTAAATGAATCAGACACCAGAGGAATCTCTGAGTGCTTAGTAATTGGCTTACTGATAAGAAAATGAGACTTTAGTAAATGACTCCCTCCCCATTAAATTGATAAGATTTGTCAAGGATTATTACACAGAGCTGCAGCAGATTATTCCTTTTCAAGGCTATGTCAGATTGGTCAATGGTTTTTGAATACCCATTTGCCCAATTCAAACATTAATCTAATCCCTTGAGTTTATTTAGAGATACAACACAGGACAGGTCCTTCCACCCAATGAGCTGCCCAGCCCAGCAACCCACCTATTTAACTATAGTCCAATCACAGGACAATTTGCAATGACAAGTTAACCTATTAACCATCAGAGGAAACTGGAGCACTTGAAGCAGGGATTCACAAACCTTTTTTTATGCCATGAACCTTGACCATTAACTGAAGGGTCTACGGACTGCAGGTTGGGAACCCTTGGCCTCAGGAAAGCCCACACAGTCACAGGAAGAATATACAAACTATTTATAGATGGCACCAGAAATTAACCCTACATCCCGACACCTTGAGCTTCGTGCTAACCGCTTTGCTACTAGGGCACCAGGTTACCAATCCAAAGACAAAATGTTCACAGTGCATGGATCACTTCATTGCATAGTTCACAAAAGTTAAGTGTTAGTAAATGAAAAAGCACTGAAAAAATATTCCATTGAATGCAAGAGGAAAATACCAAGACTGCTGGGATTCTTAAACAAAAAAAAAAGTGAGACTGCAGGGCGAACAGCAGCTACAGAGTGAGAAACGGTTATCATTTCAGGTCGTAAACACGAGGAAATCTGCAGATGCTGGAAATTCAAGCAACACACACTAAATGCTGGTGGAATGCAGCAGGCCAGGCAGCATCCATAGGAAGAAGCAGTCGACATTTCAGGCCGAGACATTTTATCATTTCTTAATGCATGCATTACTGAATGACAATGAAAGGGGACTGCGTGCCCTCATAATCATAAAATGTGCTAAGGACCTGAAATGATGATGGAAAGAATCAATGGACTGAATGGCCTAATTCTGCTTCTATGTCTTATGGACTCAAATGAAAATTTGACAGGCACTTAATTGCAAATAACTTGCAGCAATTTGGGAATATAGGAGTAATTATTCTGTATGAGAGAACATTTTACAGCTGTATAGTCTCCTTCTGTGCCATAATGATGTGATAATTCTTTGAATCTCAGATTGTGAACCTCGTCTTTCCTCTGGATGAAAAGGGAAACACTTTACAGTACTGACACATGTTCAATATTCCCACAGGGATATGTTTATGCTTAATTTGCGACCTCCACAAACTGAATGCAGGTTAAGACTCTCAATTCCAGTGAAATTATTCGGCTCTGATTCAAACCCAGACTCCCAGGATTTCTTCCTGGTCGGTCTCACTAAATACACAACTTATAATGGTAATACATCTCAAAATCAGTTCCATTTACGTCAAATTCAGCCACTGCTAAGCTAAGCATTTCATGTGAGCTACTAAAGTTGAATTTATCTCACATTACATGTTGTGCCTTTGATTCAATTTTTAGCTTCATTGGGCCTCATCCATCTGATGAGTCCTTACATTCATTTTACTTTAATTTTTTTAATATCAGACATTCCGCCTTGTACTCCCATTGCATTTTCTACAATCTAATGCCATAAAATTTAATCAACACCAAAAATGTGTGGGAGAGAGTGAGAGAGTGAGAGACAGAGAGGCAGAGAGGCAGAGAGGGAGTGTGTGTGTGTGTGTATTCAAAACAGAATGTGGGGACGCAGGAGATGCTGCAGATAAGACCATAAGATTTAGAAGCAGCATTAGGCCATTTGGCCTATTGAGTATGCTCTGCCATTCCATCACAGCTGACTTAATATCCCTCTCAACCCCATTCTCCTGCCTTCTCCCTATAAGGGAGGAGAAGATGGCGACGTGACACAGCTTGCAGCGGCCACTCTGGTGAATGATATTTGTTATTTGCCAAGTAGGGTGCCGTGCACAATCCTGAGTTGACGGAGACAGACGTGAGAGCACGGAGGAACATCTGGTGAAACTTCTGAAATGTCTGTTTAGCCGCCGCTGCTACTGTGTGATCCAGAATCTCCGGAGGGGAAGGCCCCAAATCCTCGGCTTTGCTTGTTGCTCGGCGGCTGGAGCAGGGTCGAAGCGCTCATCAGAGATGGTGCTCGGCATCAGAGGGCTGGTCAGAGGGTCGAAGTTTTTGGACGGACTCAGAGTCGGCTGCGGTCAGGTGCTCCAATGCATCGGCAAGTTTGCGGTGCTTCCGTCTGCGTGAGATGATGGGGCTATCGGGACTTGAGACTTTTTTTTTACCGTTCCCATGGTCTGCTCTTTATTAAATTACATTATTGCTTTGCACTGTTGTAACTATATGTTATAATTATGTGGTTTTGTCAGTTAGTCTTGGTTTGTCCTATGTTTCTGTGATAGCTTTCTGGAGGAACATTGCATCATTTTATAATGCATGCATTTCTAAATGACAATAAACAAGGACTGAATGTCCTCATAATCTTAAAAAAAAACCTTTAACACCCTTCCTATTCAAGGATCTGTCAACCTCTGCTTTAAATACACCCAATGATCTGGCCTTCACTGCCATCTGTGGCAATGAATTCCACAGATTCACCACCCTCTGGCTAAAGAAATGCATCGTCATCTCAGTTCTAAAGGGAAATACATCTATTTCATGGGTTTCCAAACCTTTTTCATTAATCTAGGAGTCTGTGGACCCCAGGTTCAGAACCCCTGCTCTATTCTGAGGTTGTGCACTCTGGTCCTACACCACCTACCATCTTCTCCATCTAAGCCTTTCAGTATTTGATAGGTTTGAAAGAGAAATCCCCTCACTATTATTCTAAGCTCCAGTGAATACAGGCTCAGAGCCATCAAATGTTCCTCATACATTAACCCTTTTATTTCCAGAATAACTCTTGTGAACTTACTCTGGATCCTCTCTCATGCCAGCACATCAAAATCTAGATGCTTGCGTGCTGGCACAACATACACAAAATGATAGAGGAACTCAGTAGATCCGGCAGCACCACAGAGGGAAATGAACAGTCAGGGTTTCAAGCCAAGATCATTCATTGGGAACGGAAAGGAAGAGGGCAGAGGCCACATTAAAAAGGTAGGAGGATGGGGAGGACCACTAACTGGCAGGTGAGGAGAGTGGATGAAAGGGGATGATGTGAAGAGCCAGGAAGAGGTACGTGGAAGGGGCAGAGGCCTGAAGTATGTTTTTCCTGTTTTTGCCCAATGTATGTCGAGTTGGGGTAGGTACAAGATTCTGTATCCCAATGACTACACCATCGCAGTCATATTAGCTATTGTAGGTTTTAAGGCAACCCTTAATATCTTGAACACAATGCCTGATCAATTTAAAGTGAAGTTCTGCAATAACTCAGGCCCCAAAAATCCACGAAAATCAAGATGGAGCACTGACATGTGAGTGTTACCTGTTCCCTGGCTACAAGCAGCGATCTGTAAGGGGATGCTGCAAGAATCGGAGGGGAAACTACTCCTGCGTCTTTCCATGCAGATAGCCGAAGGGTCATTCCTGCCCCTTCCAGCTCTTCGGTTATGTGACCCTTTCCTGTCACTATAGGGTCTGATCTGTTCTCCTTTCAAAGAGTTACTGTATGTAAATGGCTGGGAGAGGTGCAGAAGGCTATAGTCCTTGTGCAGGTTGATGGGACTAGGCAGAATAATAATTTGGCATTAAATAGGTGGGCCAAAGGGCCTGATTGTGCACTGTAGTGCTATATGACCTATGACTCTACACAGCTTGTCTTCAATAATTTAGTCCCTTGCTTCTTTATTTAGAGCAGGGTGACCAACATAGAACATAGTATTCCAAATGCAGCCTTACTAAAGTTTTGTATGGTGGTATTTTACCATCCTAATTCTCGTAGTCAGTCTTCTGAAATAAGACTCAGAGATTTAGATTCAGATTTTATTGAAGTATGTTGTATAAAATTAAATCAAGGTGAAAATATAATTGCCAAGGTGATAATCCACTGTGCTCCTTTCTGATTGGTCAGCATTGAAAAGATAATTAATGATTTAACCTCATTAATACACTATACTTACTGGTCTGATTTAATTGGCCAATTAAGGAATTGCATCCAATGACAGTGGTTGAAAGATAAACCACTTGATTCTTATGGATAGCTCCAAGGAATAATACCAAATTAATCATCTTATAATTTTACAAATGAGTTGAACATATCTTTTTGTTCTTATCTTCAGATATTCTTAAGGTTATGGAGATTTTGCATCTATTTCACTAAATGGAAACTTCTTTTCCTTTAGCACATTTTAATAAGCTTGCTTAATACAGAGCTTCAAATTTCAGGCTTCACATGAGTTAAATCCAAGCAGTGTGATGATGCATTTAATTAGATTACTCATTTGGTTCCTCCCCATTTAATCCTTTCCTTCTGATTTGAATACTCTGCTTATGTCTTATCACCATGCTACTTTCTGTCCGTGCGGAGATAGTATTTTAATGACATTAAAGATCCAACCTTAGTTGTACGGCCCTGTTTTAAAGGCAATGGCCTAGAAATTTGACTTTGTTAGTCCTCGTGTTAAAGCAATGTTAGCCACCTTTATAATACTGTGATAAGTATTTGGTAAAATTCATCAGGAACTATTCAAACGCAGAGCTACGAGATCCATTGTGCAACACTCGCTGTTTCAGAAACAATCACTTTTACCAGTTGAATTCTCCATGCTGCCAATATATGTCAGAATGGTAGCGAAGTGGTTTCCATAATGCTTTACAGTACCAATGACCTGGGTACAATTTCCATGGCTGTCTGTAAGGACTTAATATGTTCTCCCTGTGACTGCATGGGTTTCCTCCGGGTGTTCAGGTTTCCTCCCACAGTCCAAAGGTTAATTGATCATTGTAATTCGTTAATTAGGCTAGGGCCAAATCAGTGGTGTGCTGGGCAGTGTAGCTCAAAGGACTAGAAGAGCCTGTTCTCAATAAATCTGTACCTCAATAAATAACTAAATTCTAAATGTAAACACAAGAAAGTCTGCAGTTGCTGGAAATCCAAAGTAACACACACAAAATGCTGGAGGAGCTCAACAGGTTGAGCAGCATCCATGGAAGTGAGCAAACAGTTAATGGTTCATGCTGAGGCCCTTCTTCAGGACTGCAGAAGAAGGGGGAAAGACATCAGGATAAAAAGGTGGTAGGGGGGCGGAGGAAGAGGGCAAGGGGAATAGCTAAAACGTGACAGATGAAGCCAGGTGGAGAGGACAGTGGATTGTAGGAGAACAGAAAGGAGGAGGGCCGCCAGGAGGAGGTGATAGGCAGATGCGAAGAGGCGAGAGATCAGATTGGAGAATAGAGGAAGAGTCCTGCTGAAAGGTTCCGGCCTGAAATGTCAACTGTACACTTTTCCCTAGATGCTGCCTGGCCTGCTGAGTTCCTCCAGCATTTTGTGTGTGTTGCTCAGATTTCCAGCATCTGCAGATTTTATCTTGTTCGTGAGAAGAAGAGGGGAATTTGGTTTGATACAAGACTTGCATGGTCAACACACATTAAGGAAATAATAACCAAAAGTAAGAAAGTGCTTAATGTTAATAGGAAAGGAATGGGGAGCCAATAGGATATCCTTGAAAGCAATATACAAGATCAATACTGGAATATGGAAGCATGGTATATGAATCAGCATCACGCAGTATGCCCAAGAAATTGGATACAATTCAAAGTCAAGCAGTAAGCTTAATCAGTGGAACCATAAAGACATCACCAGTGATGGCAATGCAGGCGGAGTTGGGAGAGACATCTCTGGAACTGAGAAGAACACAGCTTGTATTAACATAGTGGGTAAACCTGCAAGGGCCTGAAGAAAATTGTCCAACTAAACAGTTTTCAGATCTATGTCGGGAAAAGGAAGGAAAGAAAATCAAAAGTTTTGCATGAATTATTGAAGGCAAAGCAGAAAGGACAGAATTAGTCACAAGGCAGTGAGTGCTACAGTGCCTTTTCCTGGGGTGCCTCCCTGGTTGTATGAAGCACCAGAGAAAGATTTTAAATTATTCAAAACGAGACAGGAAATAGAGAAGTAATTTTAAATCAAGGTGTAGTTGAATCTTAGGTAAATATTAATTAGTATGGATATTTAGAAATATACACAAAAAATACTAAAAATGGTAATAGTAGATTAGACGTAGGATTTGTAGTGTCTAGTTTTAACATTAAAAAGCTGGTGAGGATAAATGATAATTTCTCTGTGTATACAGGTGAAACAACAGCTGGACCATTTATTTTCTTTGCCATGGGTGGAGGAAGTGAGAGTGATGAGAGTTTTTATATTGTCTGATTGAAGCACAACAATCAGGAGTCTAAGCGATTTACGTTCAGAGACAAGACCAGACATTATGTGTGAGATAATACATTATTGATTTAGACTTAAAATGATGGGACTCTGTATATGTTTTATATGAATTTCAGCACGTTAATGGGAGAAGGAATGAGCAAGCGGATAAATTAGCAAAGGAGGCAACTAGACAGCCAATTTCTCCAGTTATTTGAACGTCCAAATAAATTACAGTAAAGGAGAAACTAAAAAGATTATTAAAAGTGAAATCAACAGGAGAGAACAGGAAGACATCCTTATAATATCCAGAAAGAAGTGGGATGGTCGAGGCATGCAGAAAAGAGCGGGAGGGAGAAGGTGATTATATCGAGATTGCGATTTGAGCTCACTAGGTTAAGTAATATATTGTTTTTAAATAATGGGAAATGTGAGCATTGTAATCAGCAAGGAATAGTTGAGCATGTACTGGTGAGGTGTTCAAGATATAGTTGAGAGAGCATGGTTGACTTTAAAGTTATCATAAAATAAAATACAAATTATTATTAACAATATTTTGCAGAGAAGATCACAGGATTATGGGTCTTTTATGAGAGAAGTTGATACAAATATAAAAATGTTGCATATTGTGACCCACACTCCAGTTCAGAAGGTGGCAGTAACGCACCTTAAAGTTGTCTGCCATAAAGCCTCAGAAGAAGAGGGGAGAGGAGCAGGAATTCTTTTTTAACTGCAAGGAAAAATTGAATTCATGCCATCAGGTTGGAGGTATCTAGACAGATTATAAGGTGTTGCTCCTCTGTCTGAGGGTGGTCTCATCGTACCACAAAAGGAAGCCAGAACAGGAATGGAAATCAGAATTTAAATTTTGGGGCTTCGGAAAGCTCTGCTTTTGATGAGGTGCTCAGTGGAGTGGTCCCCCAATTTATAGCGGGTCTCACCAATCCAGCACCCTTTGTGGAGGAAACCCAACTCTGACATCTCCACTAAACTTTCTTCTACTCACTTTGAACAGATGTCCTCTGCTATTGGCCTTTGGCATCCTGGGAAAAAGGCACAGGTAGACAACTCTTCAGCCCTTTTTAAGTGAGCTGATAGTACAGAGCACAGAATTTCAGGCTTCATGCAAGTTCAATCCAAGCAATGCGATGTCAGCAGCGGGAACCTGGATGGGTTCTGAGCCCATGATTTGGAGACTGAGGCTTCGAGAGCAGTGTAGGCATCAGTGCGAGATTGCAGTTCAGATTCTCTGAGATCACAGACGTAAGTGAGCACAACTTTATGGATGGGCAGGCAAGATGGGCAATGCACCGCATTTTCCCTGTACTGTAACACTTCTTTTCTGCACTATGTTATTGCTAACTTTGCACTGTTGTAACATATTGATGTCTGTAAATGATGGACAGGACAAGTTTCTCACTGTACCTCAATAGATGTGACAATAGTAAACCAATTACCAAACAGCAATTCACAGTAAATCCCTAATGGGCAGGAGGTCTTTCATCTATCACTTTTTTTAGGTTCTCATTTGATGAATGTGGAATACCACTTTTCTACTTGCAAGATCTTTTTTTCCATTTCTGGTCTTTATGTTTTGAGGGGACTAACTAAATGAAACTAGCTGATTGGGATATACACTTGGATCATTTTATTTGGAGAAACTCCACCAAGTAAACAGCATCTGTGCAGCAAGGAAAGGAACTGTCGATGTGTTGGATGTTGACCCAGAGAGGGCAGCGAGCCAGTATCAAATGGAGAGGGGGCGTGGTGAGACAGAGATATGTGATTTGTGTTCTGAGAGGAGAGAGGGGAAGGTGGGATAATGGGCAAATCAAACCAGTTAGCAAGTCAGTTTATTTGTAGAGTCAGAGTTATTCAGGGCAGAAATAAACACTTCAGCCCAACTCATCCGAGTGAATAAAATCCCACTTAAAAGAGACAGATAACTTTCTTAATTTTTCCATGTCTTCTGACAAGGAGAAGCTAGCAAATAAAATGAGGAATAATGTTTGACAGCAAACATCCAAGTCTCCCTCTGCCCTCAGTTGGAGTTGAATGGTCAGAAGACAACATCAAGAGCCTGGGCCAGAAATATTCCAGTTCCAACTGCAATTAGGACATTCTGTAAAACAGGCTTTACCGCCAATTGCAGAATAATCCATGAGATCACAAGAATGTTATCACTTCATTGCTTGGCCCCACTTCTAGTTTGTTCAATTCTCAATTTGACTAAATTTGCATAATTACATACAACGCACAAGACAAGTCTGCCCACCTCATGTTTTTCAATCCATGGCCTTCAGGTCTACATTACATAAAGTGCTTTCCCAAGTGTGAGGTGGGTTTCCCCCCTTAAGTGACGAGTTTCAAACAACCATTTTGGGTGAAAGTATATCTTTCCCAGCTCTCCCCTTTGGCTGTTCATCTAAGGGAAATCGTTTCTTGTTCTTAAACCTGCTTCGGCCTCTCATGACATTATAATACCACAAGACTTCAAAGTTAGAAACAAAAATAGGAACAAAATTAGGCCATTTGGCCCATTAAGTCTGCTCTGCCATTTCATCATGCCTGATTCAATTTTCCTCTCAGATCCGATTTCCTGCCTTCTCCCCATATCCCTTCATGTTCTGACCAATGAGAATCTATCAACATCTGCCTTAAATATACATAAAGACTTGGTTTCCACAGCTTCCTGTGGCAAAGAATTTCATAGATTCACCAGTCTCTGGCTAAAGAATTTCCTCCTCATCTCTATTCTAAAAAGATACCCCACTATTCTGAGGCTGTGTCCTCTGGTCTCCCACCATAAGAAATGTAATCTTCACATCCACTCTGGCAAAGCCCTTCACCATTCATTAGGTTTCAATCAGGTCACCACTCATTCTTCAGAATTCTAGTGAATACAGGCCCAGAGCTATCAAACACTCTTCATATTACAAGCCATTCAATCCTGGAATTGTTTTTGTGAACCTCCACTGAACCCTCTCCGGCTTCAGTACGTCCTTTCCAAGATAAGTGGCCCACAACTGCTCACAATACTCCAAGTGAGGCCTCACCAGGGCTTTCTAATGTCTTAACATTACAACCTTCCTTTTATATTCTAGTCCTCTTGAAATGAATGCTAACATAACATTTGCCTTCCTCACCACAGATTCAACCTGCAAATTAACCTTTAGGGAATCCTGCAGGACTCCCAAACTCCCTTGCACCTCAATTTCTTTTGTATTTCTCTCCATTTCGAAAATAATCAACCTTTTCATTTCTTCTACCAAAATGCATGACCGTACACTTCCCAACATGGTATTCCATCTGCCATTTCTATGCCCATTCTACTAATCTGTCTAAGTCCTTCTGTAGCCTCTCTACTTCCTCAAAACTACCTGCCCCTCCACCTATCTTCATTTCATCTGCAAACTTTGCAACAAAGCCATCAATTCCATCATCCAAATCATTGACATATGACATAAAAAGAATCAATCCCAACACAGACCCCTGTGGAAAACAATTAGTCACCAGCAAACAATTAGAAAAGGCTCTCTTTATTCCCTTTCCTTGCTTCCTGACAATCTGCCACTGCCTCATCCATGCTAGGATGTTTCCTGTAATACCATGGGCTTGTAGCTTGTTAAGCAACCTCACGTGTGGCACTTTGTCAAAGGCCTTCTGAAAAACAAGTACATAACTTCATCCAATTCTCCTTCATCTACTCTGCTTGTTATTTCTTCAAAGAATTCCAACAGATTTTGTCAGAAAAGATTTTTCCTTGAGGAAACCATGCTGACTGTTACCCATTTTATGATGTGCAATACATCTTGATTAAGTCTGTCCTTGGTTGCTTTGTTGTGAAGAAAACAACTCCAGCCTAACCAATTCTTTCTCATGTCTGGAATTCCTCTTGTAAACCTTTGTAAGCTTTTTCAGTGCCTACCAAGTCTTTCACATGAGAAGTGTTTGATGACTCTGGGCCTGTGTTGAATGGAGTACTGATTGAAACCTACTCGACCCTGAAAGGCCTGCATAGTGTAAATGTGCAGAGGATATTACCATTAGCTGGAGAGTCCAGGATCAGAGGGCACAGCCTGAGTATAAAGGGACATCTCTTTCAAATAGAGATGAGGAAGAATTTCTTCTGCCAAAGGATTGTGAATTTGTGGAATTTGTTGCCATAGAGGGTTATGTAGGCTCAGTCATTGGGTATACTTAAGGCAGAGGTTGATTGATTCTTAATCAGAAAGGGGGTTCAATGTTAAAGGAAGACAATGGAAGAATGGGTTTAAAAATTTAGCCATGATTGAATGGTGGATTGGACTCAATAGGCAGTTTAGCATAATTCTGCACCTATATCTTGTGATCTAATTGTATTATTTTTTCTGTAATGTCAAAGAGTCAGAGTAATCTAGCACAGAAACAGGCCCTTCACTCCAATTCGTCCAAATCAACCAAGATGGTCATCTATTCTACCCTGAAGTAGTTTAAAACTTCCCTTTGGTAGGAGTTCAATGAGATTTGCTCTCACTGTTCCCCCTCTGTGATCTCTGCTGCTCTCCAACCCTTCAATCATGTGCCTTCTTCTTCAGTCCTTTACACCTGTCACCTCCCAGCTTTTCACTTTATTTCCATCTCTGCAGCCCCCACCCATCCCACCTACCTACCTTCTCCCTCACCTGGCTACATTTATATCCTTCCAGCCTGTTCTCCTTCCACTCCCCCATCTCCTTATTCTGGTTTCTTTCCTTACCTTTCCAGTCCTGATGAAGTGTCTCAGCCCGAAATGTTGATTTTTTTATTCCTCTCCATAGAGACTGCCTGACCAGCTGAGTTCCTGCAGCATTTTGTGTGTGTAACTCCTGTTCCATTTATTTGTACTTTGTTCATATCCCCCTGATCCTTTTTCCTAACAATGCATTTGTCCAAGTGTTTTCTATTGTGATGACCATAACAATACATATTATTTCTGCTCTGGTCTTGTAATGCTCACAGTCACCCCACTTGTGTATTTTATAATCGAAATGAATGCTGTATTCCTACACCTGGTACGATCTGATTTCTGCCAGAACACACAGTTAAGTACCACATGAGGCTAGATCTATGATGTGTCATTATTTCTGAACAATCTGCCAACACTTCATCATGCAAGCACAACAGTGATGGATTTAGTTAAATAGTGGAAGAAAAATGATTCTTAAAAATAAGCATCTTAGCTTCAGAACTGACATGCTGAAAAACTAGATATTAGTTGAAGATAACCTAATAAACCCCAAGAAACAAAACAAAATATGCAATCTTGCTAATAAATTTTACAAACTTGATGGGAAAGAAATGATTGGCATCTGCCATGCAAAACTTGGAAATTCAGAATAAAACAAAATCAAGTGTACCTTTATCAATACTAAAATCCTAGCAACCAATACACTGGAGGATTTCAGCTCTGTCTAAATTATTCCTGTGCTTTAATAATTATGCTGCAACTTTAGAGATTCATTGCATTGGAGAGTTGGAGATAAAATGGTTTGTTCTACATGCAGTTTAATGAGGTTATTTTAGTGCACCTTTCATAAGTCAAAAATGCATGAAAAATGAAAGCATGTCCTGGAACAGTAGAAATAAAACAAGCTGTAGATTCAGAAATGCATGAACAGTCCATTGGGGTTTCTGTATGAAGTGTCAAGACATCAAATTTCTCCTTCACTGAGTCAAGCATTAATCTTTTATTTAACGCAGCTATGGTGTTGGGATTTTCTGACTTGCACACAAGGATTTTGTCACTGCAAAAAAAAAAAATGCTGTGTTGCTCACCCTGTAAAATGAGTAACATTTATGTAGTAACTTGCTTGTAAAGAAACATCTAAAAGGCGTATCTCAGAAAGATCGAGGTAGCAGGGTAATTGCAAGTAATGCATGTCTTGAGGTATACGAAATCCTTGTTAATTGTGAGACATTGACTTTCCATGTGCAAGAGGAAAAACACGGATTCAACCAGGGCTGTTGGTAATGATACAGACACTGTAATGACACATTGTAATGAATCCTAACACAGAAAGAACAATGTCTTGGTAAGTTTAAGTTTATATTTTTAGCTAAAATATACAAGCATTCCAGCTACAATCCTCTAGTATTAATAATCCAAACCCCACTTTGGCCACAAACACACACACACACACACGCACACACACACAAAATGCAGGAGGAATTCAGCAGGCCAGGTAGCATCTATGGAAAAAAGGTAAATGGTCAGTGTTTTGGGCCGACACCCTTCATCTGAATTCAAAGGGCCTCAGACCAAAAAGTCAATCGTTTACTCTTTTCCACAGATGCTGCCTGACCTGCTGAGTTTTTCCAGTATTTTGTGTGTTGCTTTGGATTTCCAGCATCTGCAGATTTTCTCCTGTTTGCAATTTCCCACTTTAGCCGTCCACTGGAGAAGGGCTGTGGCCATAAACCTGCTCACATTCCAACCCTCTGGTTTTCCCCATCCCCAGTCTCAGCCCTGATCACACATCCAATTAATGTCATGGCAAACACAATTCACCAGACTATACAGGAGAGGGCTCTTGGAGAACTCGCTTTATCCAAGCAACATGGCCAACCTTGTGAGCATACAAATCAAGGTGATCAGAAGGTAGGAGCAGAGATAGACTGCTCAACTCCTCTCGCATGACCCAGCCATCCAGGCCTCACCTCTTCCGTGCCAGCTCCCCACAGCTCTCAATTCCTTGGTCTTTCACAAACAAATGTAACTGTTCAGATTCATCTTCAGATTAATTAACATTTGGGCCAGAGTTAGGGGTAGGATTAGGGTAGTTGATAAGAATAAATTGCCATTAGTGTGTTAATGGTCGGCATGGACTTGGAGGGTTGAGGGCCTGTTTCCATGCTGTACAACTTGAGGATTCTATTGGAATTATTTAAACACAATAGGCCTTTATCAAAATCCTTGTGAGCATATTATATCACATTATTATTACTGGCATTAATAGATGTAGTAATGTAATAATTCTAGAGCATTCTTGCAAGCTCAGACCTCCAGAGTATATAGTCAGTAAGATGATGGGCCATCATAACAAGTGTTTAATCAGAAGGGGAAAAGGTATTAGTTCAAGTTTTGTCTCATCACTGTGCTTTCAATACTTCAAGTGCGTAACTGGCATGGTTACACTAATTAACAGCTTTTTCTGGTACTTCAAAGAAGTACATGTTAAAAAAAATCTAGCCGACCCTTTGCTGTCCACAGAAAATGTGAAACTTCAAAATCCACCTTCAAGAACGGTCAAAAGATCCATCAATAAATCATTAGAAATGGCTTTATCTCACCAAGATTATTGATTAGGTTACAGCGTATCCACAAATTACAAACTGCAGTGGCTTATTCCAAGCATTGGACAGAACCTTCTGCAAGATAAATATTTAGCCAAGATTTTCTGTTCAAAACAGCTAGCTCAATTAGTTACAGAAATTAAAAAAAAATCTTACTGCAATTCAAGCCAGTTATCAAGTTCTTTAATGGTTTATTTCATAAAGTGGTAGAACAAATTAATGAAAAATTAATCATCCACAAAAGCAAATTGACAACACATAATACTCTAGATACTCAGCAGGTTTTCTGATGAAAGGCCATCCGCCTGAAATATTAACTCTTTTCACATATGCACAAAGTTCAAAGCAGATTTATTATCTAAATATGTATCTGTCACTATATACTACCGAGGTTCATTTTCTCACAGGCATTCACAGTAGAACAGTAAAATTATTCAAAAGCCACAGAAAGATTGACAAACAACCAATGTGCAAAAGATTACTAACTATAAAAATATATTAAAAAAGTAAATAAATAATATTGAGAACACAAGTTGAGGAGTTCTTGAAAGTGAGTTCACAGGTTGTAGAATCAATTCATTGATGAAGTGAGTGAAGTTATCCTCGCTGGTTCAGAAGCCTGATGGTTGAAGGGTAATGGCTGTTCCTGAATCTGGTGGTATGGTACCCAAGGCTCCTGCGTCACCTTCCCCACAGGCAGCAGCAAGAAGAGAGCATGGCTTGGAAGTTGTGATATTGGTGATGGATGCTGCTTTCTTTTTTCTCTCTCTCTCTCTCTCACACCTTTCCAACATCTGCAGCGCATTGTATTCCTATCAGTAAAAGTGACTGCAAAGCTATCAGTTGCTGTAAATAAACCAATTTTCTGAAGGAATTAAATCTACTTTTACTAACTTGTCAAGCTCGTACATTATTCTAGCCCTGCCCAATATGATTGGGTTAGCAGTCCTCCAAAAAGCCACTTGAACAGATTAAACTGCCCGTTAGAATACAGGAGAATGAGGCAAATGTATTCCTAACATTTGGAAACTTTGCCTCATTTGCACAGTTACAAGCAGTTTACAATATCCCTGCATCTAGTTTTTTTTTTAAGATGTTTACAAATTCGAGATTATGTTAGGAAATATATACTGTACGTCACTTCGAAGTTTTAGACAAACATGAGTCCCTGGGGCAATAAATAAATTTGATCCTGTTACTCATAGTGCAGTATCCTATTTTTATCAGATCATACATAATGGAGCTTCGGTGAATACTGCAAGTTTTAAACAGGCATGGGTGGATGAATTGGGTATAGAACTGACAGAGGAGGTGAGGGATGAGTGTTTAAAGAGTATACATGATTGTTCGGTCAACATCAGACACAGACTTACACAGTTTCAAACAATACATAGAATCCATTATTCCAAAGAAAAGTTGCATAGTTTCTACCCTGATGTTTCACCAGTTTGTAATAGATGTAAATCTGTGAACAGTAACTTGTCACATTCATTCTGATCATGTTGTAAGCTTTATGCATATTGAAAAGTATTTTTCACTGTTTCTCTGAGGCTTTTGGGAAGCAGTGGGAACCAGACCCGCTCATAGCCATCCTTGGAGCAACAAGCTCCCTACCTTCAGCCAATATGTATGAAAAAATGGCTGTATTGTTTGGAATGGTGATTGCTAAGAAGTTAATCCTGCAAATGTGGAAAATGGACTCTGTGCCTACGTACAATCTGTGGCTGAGGGAACTGGCAAATACTTTACATTTGGAGAGACTGAGACTATGTAATGAGGACAGAGGGGACATCTTTGAAAAACTATGGGGCCCTGTATTGGACTCTCTTACGGGGTGAGGACTGAGGTTTTTTGGTGTGGTGCACCTCTGCTGTGTATGTTTACTTTTGCCTTTATATTTTTCTCTCTTTTGCTGCTCAATATTTAATTTGATTTTGTGGTGGTGGTTTTTGTGGATGTGCTGTATTTTGTGTTTTTTGTTAGATTGTAATAAATAAAAATAAAAATTGATCCCCATACATTTCCCACCATGTTGATAACTTTCTGGTTAACCTACCACAGGCCTCAAGTCCTCATCTGTGCAAGTTCCCCATAACTCTCAATTCCAATATCCTTTAAAGATTCATCTACTGCTTCATTAATGATCTTCAGTGACCTAGCCTCCACAACCCTCTCGGGCAAAGAATTTATTATCCTGGGCTACCAAGGTCAGTCATTGATTGCCGCCCTCATTGTGGCATCTATATAAAAAGGATGAATTAATAAAAAAGTATTGTTAAGCAAATAAGCAAAGTAATTGTTGTAAAATGTTCTTCAATGAAGTGAATTGCTCAGGGGTCTTTTGATAGCCAACAACAGGAGATAAAATAGCCAAAAAATCTCAGTTGAAATTAAGCACACCAAAAAGAAAGCCAGAAAATTGTAAGGGTACTGAGGTTGCCCTGTACAAATGGAGTAGCAGATCATGCTACATCTTTCTATAAGACCATAGGACACAAGAGCAGAATTAGGCCATTCTGCCCATTAAGTCTTCTCTACCATTCAATCATGGCTGATTTATTATCCCTCTGAACCCAATTTTCCTGCTTTCTCCTCATAACCTCTGACTCTCTTATGAATCAATGACCTATTAACCTTTGCTTTAAATATACCTAATGATTTGGCCTCCATAGCCAAGACATTGAGTACATTTAAAATCAAAGGTTTAAATTCCACAGATTCACCACCCTCTAGCTAAGCAAAATCCTCATCTCTGTTCTAAATGGACGTCCATCTATTCTGATTTAATTTACCTACCGCTACCTCATACTGCACCCACCTTTTCAATACTTACACAAGGCAACAGTAAGAATCTCTTCAAAAAGGTGAAATTCCTTTCTGGTTTGTATGCTTGCTATGTAGCATTATCAGAATGAATTCAGTGGTAATGAGATTATTCAGCAGTGGGCAGTATTTTAGACCGGCTTGAAATTCTTCTCACATGCAGTTAAATTATTCTTTTCCAACTCACATAATAGATTTCAGCCTTCTGAACTCCAAGTTGTAAATTGTCTCACTATATTTATCCCTCCCCCTTATATCTTTTAACCTATTACTTTGATGAAACTTTTTGTTAGCTATCTTATTATCACATTTGTTGGCTCATTTGGCCAATCATGCCTTAATGATGCATCTTGGGATATTTTCCTGCCTCAAGCAGCATTCCATAAATATACCCAAAAGTAAAATACTGTTCATGTTGAGAATCTGAAATAAAATTTGTTGGCCTTCATAATAAGGGGAGTTGAGCATCAGAACAAAGAGGTCCTTCTGCAGTTGTACAGGGCCCTGGTGAGACCACACCTGGAGTATTGTGTGCAGTTTTGGTCTCCAAATTTGAGGAAGGACATTCTTGCTATTGAGGGAGTGCAGTGTACGTTCACGAGGTAAATTCCTGGGATGGCGGGAATGTCATATGTTGAAAGATTGGAACGACTAGGCTTGTATATACTGGAATTTACAAGGATGAGAGTGGATCTGATTGAAACATATAATATTATTAAGGGATTGGACACACTAGAGGCAGGAACATGTTCTAAATGTTGGGGGAGTCGAGAACCAGAGGCCACAGCTTAGGAATAAGGGGTAGGCTATTTAGAACGGAGTTGAGGAAAAACTTTTTCACCCAGAGAGTTGTGGATCTGTGGAATGCTCTGCCTCAGAAGGCAGTGGAGTCCAATTCTCTGGATGCTTTCAAGAAAGAGTTAGATAGAGCTCTTAAAGATAGTGGAGTCAAAGTATATGGGGAGAAGGCAGGAACGGGGTACTGATTGTGGATGATCAGCCATGATCACAGTGAATGGCAGTGCAGACTCAAAGGGCCGAATGGCCTACTCCTGCACCTTTTTTCTAAAACAAGAAATGTACGAATACCTCAGCAGGTCAGACAACATCTATGGAGGGAGAAAATTAATTAACTGTTCAAGTCAATGACTTGTCATCAGAGGCTAAAAGGATAACATGACTGCTCTCTTCTGGAAGCTGACTGACCTGATGAGTAGCTCCAGCTGTTTATTTTGTACAAATGCAAATTAAAAATACATGAATAATTAGAAGGAGCACACCATTAGCTCTCAAGTTTTCTGTCATTTACTATGATCACAAATGATCCAATGTTAACCTTATTCCTGCCACTTGCCATAACCTTTGACACCCTCATTTTTCAATAATCTGTTGGTCTCTTTTATAAAAATAATATACAATGGCTCTGCTCCTACCAGCTTTGAGCAAGAGGTCCAAAAATGGATTACCCTTTTTTTTTTTTATATAAAGAACAATGATCCTCAATTCTAGATTCTCACTCAAGAGGAAACATCATTTTCATAACCACCCTGTCAAGAGCTCAGGATTATTTATTTTGTTTCAATTAAATCTTTTTCACTCTTCTAAATTCGAATGTAAGCCCAGGCAGTCCAACTTTTTCCCCAGAAGTCAATACAACCAACTCTTCCAATTGTTATTGGGTATTTTGAATCTGGGCCTAAAGAGATCTTTCCTCTCCTTTAAGAAGCACTTGAACAGGCACATAGAGGGATAGTGTTTGGAGGGATAAAGGAAATTAGGACTAGCTGAGTGGGCCCTATGACTAAGTAAATGCTGGAAACCTTCTGCACATCAAGCAGCATGTATAGGAAGAAAAGAAGAATTAACATTTCTGGTTGAAGAGTTTTCAACAAAAAAAAACAAAAAGTTGGCTTCGGATTTCTGCAAGAGCTCTGACCTGCTGTAAAATGCAGGTTGGAGCTGAACCCAGAAGACAATACTGGAAATGCCAGCAAATCAGGCAAGAACTATGGAGAGAGAAAATTTGATCTCATATTGGAGACAGATAACCTTAAAGTGGGACAGGCCAGTTCTGATATGTTTCAGCCAGAACACCCCTGCCAAGCAGAACATGTTGCCCCTTTAATCAGTCGAGACTAATTTTAAACAGAGCAAACACAAAAGGGTTGCTTTTGGCTTGACACTGCATTCATGCCATTCGTACCTGCACCTACCTGAAAGCCATTAAAAACTTTGTCCCCAACTTTTTAAAGCCCATGTGCAATTCAGATTTAGCTTCCAAATGTAGTCTTCTTTTGACCATTTGCAAATCACAATGTGGTTGTATACTGTATAGTTCAATATGCAAGTTTATAGATGAGCATTGAATTGCTCAATAGAAATCTCCGAAAGCTATTTTAACAGATGTTGCTTTCCATTTGAAATAAACAGATACAGAAATTATAGATAAATGTGTCTTATTATGCTGCTAAGTAGATGCTCAATAATAAATTTAAGTGCAATAGAAACCACTTTATGACTAATGTAATAACTTTATTCACACTGCAGACTGTGAATAAGAACTACCAATATTTTGATGCAGAAACCTTAATGATTCATTGCCATGCAGCCATCTTGTGATATCCTATTCAAAACAACAAAAATTGGATGGTCATACCTGTTAGCATTATGAGTCTGGAATGACTAAATCTATAAATTTATGCTCTGCTGCCACAGACCATTGGATTTCAGCCACAGTAGTGGTCACTCTACTGCCCAATCATAGAGAAAAAGAAAAGGTGAGAGATTATTTTCATCGTTAATCATTGTTTCCATTCTGCTTCTCCATTTCTTGCCTTTCCTACAACCACATCCTCTCCCCTCCCTTTGCCGCGGCGACCGCTGTAAAAATGAGAACAATGGATATAGGAAGGAAACCCTCCTTGAGATTATAAATTCAAACATTGCAATGATGATCATTAAGAACAAGCAAGAAAGTGACTTCGGGAGGTATGCTACCCTCTCAGCCCAATTTAACATAGACCAGAAATTCAGTGAAGGATCTTCCATATGGCTAAGGTCATCCCTGGATTTCTACTTTATCCTCAGTTCCAACCTATTCTACATAGTAAGCAAAAATGCCTCTTTCACTCAAAGCAAACAATTATTAAATTCAGATCCATTTCCTTGACTAATCTCTCCTTATGACAATCCCACCCAGTGTTGCCAGTCTCCTTGAATCTCTGGTGCTGTCCCTATCCACCTTACATTATCCTCAGTCCAATCAGTGTCCATGTCCAGCTGCTCTTCTGTATAAAACACTGATGTAAACAGTCTGGTCAAATCATAATATCCTCTGTTCACTGTGATCCTCCTCGCTCAAGGATTATTTTCCCATGATTATTTGGGAAACATCTCAAAGCATTTATATTTGATGAGGGATCTATCTAAATGCAAGCTGGTATTTGATAGTTCTGTGACCTTTTTAATGTTTTAAACAAAAGTGTGTGTGTATGTGTGTATTCACAAAGGCTTATTTTTCCTCAGTGTGTCACAATGTTAAGGATCCTTCTGTCAGAATTATGAAAAGATAAATGATTGAATATATAAAGAGATTTTGTTCTGTGCTCTTAACCTTTAAATAATACTATAATGTCACTATCCAAATGTTAAATGTGGTTGTATCAAATTTTATTACTGAATATTTTAAGCTGCTCTAATTCAAATACAATTTTGCATTCACCAAAGGACACTACTGGTCAAAAAAATCATAAAGCTTTCAAAATTACAGATCATGGAAAGTGGCCAATAGAAACTAATAAACTACAAAAAAATTTGAACCACCTTAAATGAGTTGGTGCTTGAAATCCAGTGTGGAGATTAAGACCAATTATGCAATATTCTTGTCAATCCTTGTGTTTTCCCACTCCGCTTGCTTCCTCAGCTTTTGAAACCAGAATATTAACATTTTTTAAAGTTCTGATAATCTGAATATCAAAATGAGTTTTCAATATTTGATTCCTCTTTCTGACAAACATAAGCTAAAATAACACATTGGAATCACAGTCTATAAATAAACGATGCACTGTGGATGGGGTGGAGATACATTTTAACCAAAGGAGGTGCAAGATGCCCCTTCCATCCACAAGCCTGCAGGTCACCTTCGGCAAGGTGTAGCATCTGCTTTGCCCCCTGATCAGGGTCACGTGACACAGGAGCAGGTGGTGCATATCACAAGTCCTGGTTATATGACCACTGATGCCAGGCAGACAATCTCTGAAGAGTACTGATAACGGCTGCTGCACCCTGTCTTGTAAAGGCACTGCCTAGAATGCGGCAATGGTAAACCACTTCTGTAGGAAAAAAATTGGCAAGAACAATCAAGGTCATGGAAAGATCATGATCACCCACATCATACAGCACGACATTTAATGTGGACTGAGCCACTCAGATTAGCACCAAGTTTCACATGTTTCCTTAGTCTATTTAGTTAACCTTAGACGTGACATCACTAGGTTGCCTACAGGTGGCTGCAATGCCCTTAGGTTCCATCCTAAATGGACAAGCACCTTTGAAGAATTAGTCAAAGCTATTCACTACTCATTTCAAAGGTGGTGGTCTGTGTTTTTCTATTAAGATTAGGACCTAGCTCACTGATGAATCTTCAGTAATATAACATGTCAAGTCTGCATTTAACTCATAGATGAAAGATTCTCACTTCAGTGAAGTACAAGACAGCTGGATACCCAACATAAATATTTACCTTCAGAGAGAGGGGTGAAAAATAAAGTGCATGCAAAGCTAGCTTTTAGAACAACAAGATAGCAGGAAGTGGCAATTTTCTCAATAATAAGTGGGACATAAGTAAAAAGGTTGAACTCATGAATCTAAATTGATACAATTAAAAGTGTCTAGTATAAAAAAAACATGTTAATATGTGGAATCATATTCTTCTGCCATGTAGTATAGCACAATGGTTCAATTATACCTTTGTAGGTTAATATCCACAGGCTTGGACCACTTACCTAGAAACACAAGACATGGGAGCAGAAGAATTTGAATCTCATCACTGTAGCTGAGCAATTTAAATGCAAGCAAGTAAATCTACAAAAGTTTGTAGAATTAAATGGCAGTTTTGGTAATGGTCTACATCAAATGACCAAAAACGAAAAGAACCTGGTTCACTAAGTCTGAGTCCTGACGAAGGGTCTCGGCCTGAAACGTCGACTGCACCTCTTCCTAGAGATGCTGCCTGGCCTGCTGCGTTCACCAGCAGCTTTCATGTGTGTTGCTTGAATTTCCAGCATCTGCAGAATTCCTGTTGTTTGGTTCACTAATATCTGATGGGGAAGTAATATCACCAACCTTATCTGCTCTGGCTTGTATGGTGGTAAAACCCAACAATGCCGTTGCTTCCTCTGTTCAGGGGAAATTGGGGGTGGATAATAAGTGACAGTTTTACCAGTAACATATCGAACTAACTACTTTTCTTTTAAAATGAATTGTTTAACCAAGCATATTAAAAATCCACATGGTGTTGTCCCCATTTGCAATTAGGAAAAGTAATGTGCAGTTAAAGTCCAACCACTCTGCTTTACTTTTAAACCATCAGGGTTTTCTTCCTACTGCAAGCCACTAGATTTATCCAAACACACAGTGCTGTAGATCAATTACAAGAATTATTTTTGGTGTCCACCTACTGCAGCATTGGAACAGCAACAGGAGCCTAAAGGAAGTTCAGCAGAAAGCTTAAGGAATGCCAGTGGAAATTCATCCTGATAATGTGTAGCACCAGTTGGTAGTGATATTTTGAACTTTATCGACATTTCTCTTTATATCTCGAATCCAAAATCCATTCACTTCTATCAGCATCACAAACCATACAGGCAAGTTATGATAATGAACATAAATGCAATATAGATCTTAATCTGCATTCCTCCTCCACCCGCCCCCCCCAACCCATTGTTTCCCAACTAAGAATACAATGATAGCTTCATATATTTGACAGGATAACAAAGATTACATGCCAAGGTATGCTAAAGTAAAGCAGACATCATAACACTGGCACCATTATTGCTAATAATTATTTGCTTCTTATCTACAATAGTCTATTTGGAAAATTTAGTGGAGAGATGTTGACTGTGGTGCTTGGAGAAAAAGTAAATTGACTACTTATGTTACACAAGTATGCTCAAGTGGTTTCTGAAGATACCTGACAACATTTAACCAAGTTGGATGCACAACTGAGAATCAAAGATCCACAGAGAAGAAAAACTGTAACTTTTCCATTTTGGTCTGAGATTTTTTTAAAATTTTGACATGCTATTTAATAGATAATAAGGTGGATAAGATGTCTCAAAATAGCCAGTGACAGCACATCCTGGAAAGTAGATTGGATGTACTGGTCTCCAAAATGTGTGTGAAGACAGGACATTGTATATTGATGCTACTACCCTTCAAACTCTAGGAAAGAGAAACCAGAGTGTATATCTGTAACTTTTGACTCAGCCAGGGTGGTCCATTTCTTGCTACAGACAAGTATTAAAATTTAGTTTGTGGAATGTTAGGGATGTTTTGAGGAAGCAAGATATTTTCCAACACCAAACAATCATAAACTTTGCAAGTGTTTTTTCCTGTGAAATAAAATGATTAATTGCATTACCTCTATCACTCAAATAGTAGTTGACTTAATGGCTTGTATTAACTTGTTCTGCAAACTTCACTAATCAAGACTAATGTAAAAAAAATAGATCTAAATATAAACTTTATCGACATTTCTCTTTATATCTCGAATCCAAAATCAGCTCTGCCCAATTTAATTTCTGTAACTACATCTACCACTTTTTTTTAAATCTTTCTGCGTCTGCTGCACTGTGGTTATCAAAATGAATATAAGTGAATAAGTTTTACTCAAAGCATACCTTTCTACAAGGGAAACTTAATATCATTCAAATGAATTCAAATAGATTCTATATTTACCTTGTTAAATATGTTGTGTGAATAATTGGGATTAAAACTGCTACATGTTTTATTTTGCTCTGGCATGCACAGCGTTGCAATAAATGGTACCATCACTAATCAGTGCAATAATCAAAAGATCATTGCGAAAGGCTTATGTCCTATTCTCTTTAACTTTTGCCATTGATCAAATCCGCAAGAAAGAAATTATGTAACAACATTGCAACAAATAACTCTTAACAAGGGTGACATTTCAAAGGAAATCAATTACAATGTTTGATTTTTTAAATACGTTGCTCCTGACTTCCATTCGATCCCTGACATCTTAGAGCCTTGCCGCGTAAATTCGGTAAGTGAGTTAGATCAGGATCATGCTTGTACTGCTTCTAGTCTCTCAGTTACAGGTGGAATCCGAATTTTTGTCTGAAGAACGCTCAGGCAACTTTCTGCCTTTAAACCCACACTCGTTTCCGCAGCTTTCAGCGGTCAAGTTTATCTGCAGCTCGCCTAAAAATTGATTAGTTTCAGCTTCTGATTAGTCTATAACGTGGCAGTCACAAGATTTATTAAGTGCTTGAATTGTGTTTCGCGAAGTCCGAGGCAATTACCAGAACAATTCAGTGGACTGACATCCCTGGTTGTTTATCGAGAACTCCTGCAGTAAGGGTGAATTGAGATGTCTTACCTTTCCTTGTTAAATTTAACAGCTCCTCTAAGTACTTTGTTAGTAAATACTCCAAAACATGATTGATCGCACATCGCAAGCACAGCACGACATATGCACAAACTCCAGATTATTCAGCGTGTTTTAATACCAAGTTATTCTTTCGCCTTTGTAGGTTTGCGTGACGCGCTGCGCTATCGTATTAAGGTAGAAATTAAAAGTAATCCCTAATTGTAATAAAGCCCGTGACGAATTCATACTCGCATCTGGAACAGAGTAGTAACAGCGAAGGATAAAGAATATAAAGAGGATATACCAATATACAGAAAGCTTAAGAATTAAATAGTTGATTAGTAGCCGCGTAATTTTTCGATAATGGTAGGATTTTCATCTAAATCTCTTATTCCAGCTCTTATTAAATTCCTGTCAAAACGTCTTCTGCGTATAACACTTCTTTGATACACATGTTATAAGTAATTGTCGCTCGTTACTGTAACATCTGCTTTTGTATCTGATACTCTCCTACCTTGTCTGCAGGTCTTCGCTCTCGTTCCTTCACACTGGTTGGAAGATGATGCTCTCTCTCTCTCGCTCGCTCTTTTTTCTCTTCCGCTCTCTTCAGCGATGGCCGGGAATTAAAGTTCATTCGCACCAAGATGCAAGCACTTGGTCCGCTGTAACTTGGACCGCGCGAGTTCTGTGCATGCAGCCTCACTTCGCCGCACTTTCCTTTATTTTGCTTGCGTTAGAAGTCTTCCAAGCCAGCCCGCGGTGACCGGTACGGTGTATCCCAGTAAACGAACCGGCCAGGTGTCACCCCTCCTGCGCTTGCAGGTTGGCCGAGAGCCCCAGAGCAGCTCCCAGCCACTGCGAGCGCGGGTCGAAGTCTCCCGGTGAAGGGAGGGAGGTGAAATGTGATGCGAATGCAGTTCAGACTGCAGAAGAGCACCACCGTGCACAGTGGAAGCACGGGGTAATAACAGCTAGTCTCTGATGCACATATTAATAGGATCTGAGGAAGGTGGAGTAAAAAAAAACCTTCTGCCACTCAGCGGACGTTGGGGAAAAAAAAAGAACAGATTGCTTAAAAAACCTCTGGGGTTTAAACAGCCTGTTTCACCAGTCTCATTTGGAGAAGGGATACTAATAAAGATGTATTTTAAAGGAAAATGCAAGATGCATTCATCCGCTTACTATGGATCCAATTATCTCTTGCTTTCAGAAAAGTTTGAAAGCAGAGCCAGAAAGAGAGGCAGAACAAAAATCTTCAGAACTATTCTGTTATACTTTGTTCTTAACCCGGACAGCTGGGGGAGAAACGGCATGGGACGGGGGAGATTTGAAAGACGTATTTTCAACCGGGATCTGAAGTAGCCGAGTACATAGAAAGAGATTCCGGCTATTTCTTATCCGATCCCCTGTACAGACCGCGTGGATAAAATGCTGCTCCGTGCATTGCTTCAGGTAAAATTACAGGTGTGTAAAAAAAAACATTGTTTTTAATGTTTCTTTTTCGCCTTCACCTTGTTCAATAATTCGATACTAAAAAGGGATGCATTGTTAGAGAACCCAGCGTCAATTCACACCTGCCCTCACCCAAGCAAAGGAAATACAAGGAGATAAAAAAGATTCTTTTATTTTTGCTTTTGTTTTTCGATTAGGTCGTGTCTTAATAAAGTGTGCTTCCCTTATTTTGTAGTCGTGTGATTAAGAACGCGACGATCACTTACCTTGCTTGGGTGCATTAATACACTGAGTAATATAGCATAGTCAAAATAAGATGCTAATAATATATGAACTGAATTCAGTGGGATTTGCAAGACTGTCCAAATGCCGGTGACTAATAAATCCCCTTAATTACAATGGGTATTCAGTGCACAGCTTTGGCTGAAGACAAGAAAACATATTTATATATATGATAGATAGCTGGAAAGATACAATACGGAGTATAATCTAAGAACCCAAATGATAACAGAAAATAAGCTTTTTGTTTTTTTTTTCAAAGCCACAATACTTTGCCTGAATTTCTCCTGTGTTGTGGTTGCAAGCTGTCACAAACTGAAGGTCTGAACATCTGAATCCCAGTGGCCAGCGTGCAGCCCCAAACCCAGCCTTTCCCTCGAGCATGCCACTTCACGCAAAGTGCATGCATTAAAGCGTGTAGTTATTAATTCATTTCTTCCGACCATTGATATTTTAGCATTCCGAGTGCAGTCTTGTTCTCTAGTGTGTAGCAATGAGCACGAAT
Source organism: Mobula birostris (assembly GCF_030028105.1). Lineage (NCBI taxonomy): Eukaryota > Metazoa > Chordata > Chondrichthyes > Myliobatiformes > Myliobatidae > Mobula > Mobula birostris. Next base: position 22,841,189 of record NC_092374.1, on the reverse strand, counting down.
AAAAGGAACTGTGGAGGAAGGGTAGACCGTCACCGGAAAATATCAGTAGCTCCCTCCATGATGCGCAAGTTGCCGGACTTTAGTTATTGCAAGGTTTCTCCAGGGATTGGGGATGCTAGTTTCTGAGGGACTGCAAGTTATTGATTGTAACGGATGGCGAATTCTAATCCTGTGCCATATAGGGGATCCCGACTCTGCTCAGTGCGTTAGTCTGGCAGCAATCCCAAGTTAAATGGATTGCTTGCAGAGGTTTGCCGTTCCTTCAAACTGGCTGAAATCCTGAATACTGGAAGCAGAGAGTAAGGGACAAGAGTAGTCCTACCACCCCTCCTGCCGTAGCCAGGGCTGGTCTTCCTGATGAATGTAACCCTAGGCTTTTGCCGTTCCGGGCACATGACATAATAGAGCATAAAGGGGCATAGTACAGGTATTAGCTCCTCGGTCCACAATACCTGTGCTGACTATTTCAACCTGCGTGTACCCTATTCCTCAGTTCTAGGCCTGTATAAATGACTCAGTTAGATTGTTATCATATCTACTTGGGTACGTCTCTACCAAAGGAGGTGTAGGGCGCTTCTTCCCTCCGCGAGCCGACAAGTCACACTTGGGCAAGGTGTAGCACCTGCTTAGCCCCCCCGTCCCCCACCCCCACCATCCCGATCAAGGTTGCGTGAAGCAGATGGTGGATGGTCATATGAGCACCTGGTGCATTGTTATACGACTACTGACGCCAGGCGGACAATCTCTGAAGAGTATTGTTAATGGCTGCTGCCACCCGTCTTGTTTTCATCCAGAAGGTAATGGCAAGCCACTCATGTAGAAAAATTTGCCAAGAACGATCATGGTCATAGAAAGACCATGATCACCTACACCATACGACAAGCACATAACGAACAAACGATCAAAGCTGCTTCTACCATCTCCACAAACAGCAATATCTGGTACCTATCACTCTGGTAGCTGTGTAAAAATACTTATGTGTAATAAAAAAAAACTGGCCTTACACATCTCAACATTCCAGCTCACTTTAAAGCTATGCCCTCCAGTATTTGATATTTTCAGCTCTGGGGTAAAATGACTATTCATGCATCTCATAATTTTATATACTTCTATCAGGTCACCACCACAGACTTTGACACTCCAGATAAAGCATTCCAAATTTGTCTAATCCTTATAGCCAATACTCTCCAATCCAGGCAACATCCTGGTGAACCTCTTCTGTCCCATTTTCAAAGATACCACATTCTTCCTATACTAAGGTGACTAGAACTGCACACAATACTCAGAATATGATCTAATCAATGTGTTATACAGCTACAACACAACTGCCCTTCTACGCTCTAGGTAATGTTAAGTACAACATTTCCTAAATAATGTGGTGAGAAACTGGTTTCTTAACAGTGGTATTAAAAGTGGTAACTGTCTGCATGCTTGGGTAGGATGGACAGTTCAAAGCCTAAATGTACTAGACCCCAGGGTTCTGATATAAGTAGCTGAGAGCTTGTGGAGTTATTAGTAATGATCTTTCAAGAATCACTATATTCTGGAATGGTTCTGGAGGAATGGAAAATTTCAAAGTGTCACTCATTGTTGCTAGAATCTCAGGTGGTGATGAGAGGGCGTACAGGAGTGAGATATGCCAACTAGTGAAATGGTGCCGCAGCGACAACCTGGCACTCAACGTTAGTAAGACGAAACAGCTGGTTGTGGACTTCTGGAAGGGTAAGACGAAGGAACACATACCAATCCTCATAGAGGGATCAGAATTTGAGAGACTGAGCAGTTTCAAGTTCCTGGATGTCAAGATCTCTGAGGATCTAACCTTGTCCCAACATATTGAAGTAGTTATAAAGAAGGCAAGACAGCGGCTATACTTTATTAGGAGTTTGAAGAGATTTGGTATGTCAACAAATACACTCAAAAACTTCTATAGTTGTACTGCAGAGAACATTGTGACAGGCTGCATCACTGTCTGGTATGAGAAGGCTACTGCACAGGACAGAAAGAAGCTGCAGAGGGTTGTAAATTTAGTCAGCTCCATCTTGGGTACTAGCCTACAAAGTACCCAGGACATCTTCAAGAATTGTGTCTCAGAAACGCAGCACCCAGGGTATGCCCTTTTTTCACTGTTAGCATTGGGAAGGAGGTACAGAAGCCTGAAGGCACACACTCAGTGATTCAGGAACAACTTCTTCCCCTCTGCCACCCAATTTCCAAATGGACTTTGAACCCTTGGACACTACCTCACTTTTTTAAATACATAATATTTCTGTTTTTTGCACAATTTTTAATCTATTCAACATATGTATACTGTATAACATATAATGAATATGATTTATTGATTTATTTATTATTGTTACTATTATAATTATTTTCTTCTATATTATCCATCGCTGCTGCTAAATTAACAGATTTCACATCACATGCCGGTGATAGTAAACCTGATTCTGATTCTATTCTTTAAGAAGGGAGAGAGGCAGAATAAAAGCAATTATAGGCCTGTTAGCCTGGCTTCAGTGGTTGGAAAGATATTGGTGTCTGTTATTAAGGATGAGGGTTTCAGGGGACTTGGAGACACATGACAAAATAGACCAAAGTCAACATGGTTTCCTCAAGGGGAATCTTGCCTGACAAACCTGTTGAAATTATTTGAGGAAATAACAGGCAGGACAGTCAGTAGGTGTTGTTTATTTGGATTTTCAGAAGGCCTTTGACAAAGGTGCCGCACATGAAGCTGTTTAACAAGGTAAGAGCCCATGGTATTACAGGGAAGTTACTAGCATGGATAGAAGATTGGCTGACTGGCAGGAGGCAGAGAGTGGGAATAAAGGGGGCCTATTCTGGATGGCTGCCGGCGACTAGTGGTGTTCTACAGGGATCAGTGTTGGGACTGCTTCTTTTCATATTACATGTCAATGATTTGGATGAAGGAATTAATGGTTTTTTGGCCAGGTTTATTGAAAATACAAAAGATAGATGGAGGGTCAGGTAGTTTTGAAGAAGCAGAGAGGCTACAGAAGGACTTAGATAGATTAGGGGAATGAGTAAAGAAGTGACAGATGGAATACAGTGTTGGGAAATGTATAGTCATACAATTTCATAGAAGAAATAAAAGGAGAGCAAGTTCTAAGTGGAACAAAAATCCAAAAATCTGAGGTGTAAAGGGATTTAGGAGTCATCGTGTAGAATTCCTTAAAGATTAATTTGCAAGTTGAGTCTGTGGTGAAGAAGGTAAATGCAATGTTAGCACTTATTTCAAGGTGACTAGAATATAAAACCAACGATGTAATGTTGAGGCTTTATTAAGCCCTAGTGAGTCCTCACTTGGAGTATTGTGAGCAGTTTCTGGGCCTTTTATCCTAGAAAGGATGTGTTGATACTGGCAAGGGTTCGAAGGAGGTTCACAGAAATGATTCCAGAATTGAATGGCGTGTCATATGAAGAGCATTTGATGGCTCTGGACCACTGCTTACTAGAACTCAGTAAAATGAGGGGGGTTCTCATTGAAACCTATCGGATGTTAAAATGTCTCAATAGAGTGGATGGGGAAAGGATGTTTCCTATCGTAGGGGAGTCCAAGACCAGAGAACACAGCCTCAGAATAGAGGAATGTCCATTTAGAATGGGGGTGAGGAGGAATTTCTTTAGTCAGATGGTGGTGAACCTGTAGAATTCATTGCCACAGAAGGCTGTGCAAGCCAAGTGATTGGGTATATTTAAGATAGAAGTTGATAAGTTCTTAATTACTCAGGATATCCAAGATTACAGGGAGAAGGCAGAAGAATGGGGTTGAGGGGAATATAAATCAGAAGTGATGAAACAGCAAAGCATTCTCAGTGGACCAAATGTCTAAACTCTGCTTCAATGTCCCATAGCCTTATGGAAACTGAAAGATACTTAATATGTTTTGTGGGAGGAAGGGTGTCGAGGTGGGACAGTGAGCCTAATAGTGATGGCTGATATGGGCAATAGAGATAGTTGTATCAGTGGTAATGATGTGAAATGAGGAGAATCTGAAACTAGGAGCAAGTGTCAGGAAAGGTGTTTACTCCTTAGGACTAGATTGGTTTTTCTGTCAGTGGGATGAGAATTTTGGAATTCCTTATCTAAAAGAGCTTTGACAACAAATGAAAGTATTTCAAATGATGCAGGTGGTAGAGATCTGAAACAAAAACACAGATATTGCTGGAAAAACACTGTTCGATGTACAGTATACAGTATGTGGACAGAGAAACAGAGTTAACTTTCAGATCACAAGCACTTCACCAGAGCTTTGTCAGTAAGAATTTAGGATGTTGGATAGGAGTGTGGAGTTTAGGACTGGATCAGTGCAGTTATGATCCTGTTCAATGGTGGAGCAGTCTCAAAGGGCCATAACAACTTACGCTCAGATCTCCTGCTGATCGCAGGGAGGGGAACAGTGGAGGACATCAGAACTGAATATTCTAAGGCAACAGAGAGCAAAATATGCCAAGTTGTGTGTTCTACACAATGAGTGATTCATAAACTTAATTTCAGTTTTTACTTTTATTTGGAGCCACAGTATTGGAACAGGACCTCCGAGCCCAACAAGCCCAAGCTGCCCCATGTGACCAATTAAACTGACTCATACATCTTCGGAATGTGGGAGGAAACCGGAGCACCCAGAGGAAACCTTGATTGCACCAAAAGTATATTAACCAAGGAGATTGTCACATTTCTTGCAATTATTCTTATTCCATATTCCATTGAGTCATAGAGTTATATAGCATGGAAACAGGCTTTATGACCGAACTTGGTCACTTGAAGAATGTATAAGATCTTTACAGATAATGGCAAACTGAACCCAGGTCACTGATAGTGTAATAATTTTACACTAATGGCTACATTACTAACTAACTACATTACATAACTAACATACACTAACTGGTCCTAGGGAAGGTAACCAAGAAGATTGACAAGGGCAGGGCAGTTGATGTTGTCTACATAGACATTAGCAAGGCTTGCAACAAGTTCCTGTAATGTTAGATCACATGGGATTCAGGGTGAGCAATTGGATGTAAAATTGCTTTGCTGTTAAGAGAGAGGGTATGGTACTGGAGTGTTGTTTTTCAGATTGGAGGCCTGTGATGAGTGGTGAGCCGCAGGGATTAGTAATAGTCCACAGCTTTTTGGCATCTGTATTAACAATCTCGGTGAATATATAGTGGCGAGATTAATGAGTTTGCAGATAAGACCAAATTCATAGTAGCCCATGATTTTACCTTAATCTTAATCATAATCTTAGGTTACTTAAGATTAAAACAGGATCTCGATTAACTGGGAAAGTGGGATGGCAAATAAATCGTAACTTGGACAAAGGCCCTGGAGAGCACAGTAGAATAGAGAAACTGAGGTGTATCAATGCATTGTTACCTGAAGGCGGAAGGACAGGTATACAGGATAGATACAAAAGCATTTTGCATGCTTGTCTTTATTAGTTAGGGCACTGATTGCATGAGTTAGGATGTGACGTTACCACTGTACAAGGCACATTTGGAGTATAGTGTACAGATCTGATTGTTTAGTTATAAGAAGGAAGTCATTAGTTGGAAAGAGTGCAGAAAATTTTCACAAGGAAGATACCAGAGCTGGAGACTTTGAATTATAAGAAGAGATTGGATAGGACAGGGCTTCTTTTGGTGAAACTTAGGAGGCTGAGGGGTGACCTTATAGAAGAAAACAAAACCACATGGGACACAGATAAAGTGAATAGTTGTAGTCTATTTCCCAGGGAAGTGTTGTCTAAAATGAGACTGTATTGGTTTAATAAAAATAGTAATAGTAATAATAATAATTATTAATATATTGATACTGAGTGAGAAATTATTTTGTTACAGCAGCATTTAAAAACACACTTAGCAATAATAATAATAGCTAATAACAAAGTACACAGTAATAATTTATCAATGTGCATTAATAATGTACAAAGTAATAAGACAGTGACTATTGTACTATGATGTGTGTACTCCTGTTGCACAGAGACAAACTGTTGTACACGCGGTTTGCACTTGGTCAGAAAGATTTTCTGTAACGATTCTTGTGAGAGTGGAGGAAAAATTTAAAGGGGGCCACTATTTTTACATGGAGTGCGGTAAGCATGTGGAGTGAGCTGCGTGAGGAATGGGTAGAAGTGGGCACAGTTGCAACATTTCAAAAATGTTTAGACAGGTACCTGGGGAGGTAAGATTTAGGGTAAACACAGGCAAATTGGACTGAATTAGGTAGGCAACTTGGTTAGCATGGACAAATCGAGTCAAAAAGCCTCTTTCTATGCCAGATAACTTTATAAATCTATGGAGTATGGATTGAGTACACCTACAAGAAATGCGATTAGTTAATGTATTCTAGGTGCTATCAAGGCTTTCCAGGTGAAGCTCTCACCAAGTTGCAGATGAGCTGTATTAAGTTGGTTGGGTATTATAACTGAATATGAATTACCATATTTAAGAGACTGTGTAGATTATCAGTCATCGAAATAAAACACTTTGTTTCCCATTTTTCATGTTACTTGATGCAACTTTGTAAAAAATTGTACAAATAATTCTGTCACAAAAAGACAACTCTCATCATATTCCCTATATGACCTCAAACCTCAAGCACATTCTCATCAGCAGGACTGTGGCTTTTCATGTCAAGTCAACAAAGCCAACTTGTGATCCTCGGGAGCTTCTCGGGAGTCAAGTACAAAATGTAGGAATTCTGATCCTCGAAAGCTGTCTTCTAATTCATTCCTGATATTCATTGTCCCACCACTGGTAAACAAGCCATCATTTGACAATCCTCCTTCAATTCTTAAAACATGGAACAGAACAGTAAGTCCAGGAACAGGCCCTTCTCCTCAAACTGTTGTGCTAAATTAATTAAGCTAATGACGCATAATCTATTTCTGATGACCCTTTAACAAAGGATCGAGTTCAAGTTCAAATTTATTGTCATCTGGTTGTACATAAATACAAGCAAACAAAGCAGTCTTCTGGCAGACCACGGTGCACTGACAAAGAACGTATCACACACAGCACATAAAAGAAAATATTACCAGAAGCAAGTTGATAAAATACAATTCAAAGTGCATGTAGTGTGCAACACAGGTAAAAGTAAACAGTTTGCTGTTGTAATGATGAGACCTCAGTGCTGGCAGAGTGATCATTAGTCTCACAACCTGGGGGAAGAAGCTGTTACCCAATCTGGCAGTGCTAGTCCTGATGCTCCTATACCCAACTGTGTCGCAGGATTCAGCTCCAAAACCATATCATCAACTTGTGGATGACACAACAGAGGTTGGCCTCATCAACAACGATGAGTTGGAGTACAGAGAGGAAGTGGAGTGGCTGTGGACTGGTGTGAGAACAATAACCTAAGTCTGAAAGTGGAGAAGGCCAAGGGAATGATTGTGGACTTTAGGAATTTGCAGATGAACCATCCCTCTCTGTGCATACATGGCTCTTCTGTAGAAAGAGTTAAATGCTCATCATCTTTCACCCCTCCCTCCTTGGTCCACAAATTACACTGGGTTCCTGAAGCACCACCACACCCTACCCCCCACATTATACTGGCCACTATCAATTCTAATGCACGGTGTCAACAATTATGCCCCCCCTACAGATGCGGCTTGACCTGTTGCATTCCTCCAGCAGATCATTTCCAGTTGCAAAGTGGGATTAATAGGGAAGGGTGCCTGTTGGATGGTGTGGATGAATTGGGCCAGATGGCCTGTTTCTGTGATGTAAAACCTATGCTCCTTATAGTGTTCCCTTCCATATTCCCCCTGAAATATCTAAGGGGAACCAGTGGGGAACTTCAGGTGAGACTGTGGAATGAGCTGCCAGGAGAAGTGGCGGATGTGGGTTTGATTTCAACATATAAAGCAAATTAGGATGAGTACATGGATGGGCCAAGGTCCAGGTGTATGTTGATCTAGTGGGAGCAAAGGATGTTGGGAATGGTGGGGGGGTAGCACCATGGGAGGGGTGTGGAGCAGGTAGCAGAGAAGGAGTGTTGGGGTGGTGCTGCGGGTGGTGTCTCATACATACCCCTGAGACACCACACAATGCCATTTGATTACAAACAATTGGTTTGTTGGCCATTACAGAATAACTATCTTTTGCTTCTCCCTCCATCCCCTCTCCCTTCTTTTCCCAATCTGATTCCCCTCTCCCATCCACCCCGCCCCACTTCCCACTCTTCGTCTACAATAGAGACCCATATCAGGGTCAGGTTTATCATCACTCACATGTCATGATTTTTTTTTTGTTTGCGACAGCAGTACAGTGCAATACATAAAATTACTACAGTACTGCGCAAAAATCTTATGCACCCTAGTTATATATATGCACCTAAGACTTCTGCACAGTACTGTATATAGCAACTGGAAAACATGCATCATTGTTAAACTGTGCACAATCAGGAATATGGGTGTGTAATCCTTTGTATTAGAATTTGTGGAGTATCATGCACAATGGTCCAGTGTGAAGGGGACTCTTGTGGATGCACAAGGTTGCCCAACAAAAGCAAGACGTCAGCACATTAATCATATATCACCAGAAATTCACTGTGGCTAAATTACTTCCTGTCAACTTTTCTAAGAAGACATTATATTACATGCACAACTTTCCAGTTTGTATGAAATTGTTTCTTCAAGAGATCAACTTCTAAACTGAACCTGAATGTGTTGTCTTTGTGCTCTCCATGGACACATTGGGGTAAGACTAAAGGCGGCAATTAACCCACGCATGCATTTGACGAGCTCTGCGATTAATCACTTGAGCACAGTGCTCACGACAGAAGAAAGAAAGCCGGCACAGGAGAGAGCGTGACACGCTGACATGCTAATCAGGATGGAGAGAATAAAATGGTACAGGCATGCTGAAATCATGCCTGGTGAAAGGCTCCAGTGCCATCTGTTGGAATGGCACCCAGTGGGAAAATCAAGGCCAAGTTCACAAGATGATGAGATGAACCGTTGTGATTGAGAGAGATGTCACAGTAGAAGAGCTGACAGAAGTGGCACAAGCATTAGCAATGAACCGTGATCATTCAAAACGCCTCGTACTGGCATTACGTGATGATTAAAGATCCACTGTTATAAGTAAAATTTGTGATTCAAATATTCGTTCACCTTTTGCCCTCTTAAAATTGTCATTTGACTGTACAATTATTTTGTCATTACTTTGGTAGATCTAATCTTGAATGCGGGTGGGGGCATTGGGAATAGAGGTCCCTTTCCCTATCCAGGACTGGCGGTTCACTCATTAATTAGTGGGATGGCCAAGTGCATGTAAGTGAAAGTTACTCAGTGCAGCAACTTCTCTAGATTTCAAGGGCACCTTCAAAAACAGAAATCATGCTGGGTGGTGTTTTTGTGTGGATACCTGATATGACTATCAAATTCCTCCATTTTAACGAATCATTCATCTGTTTAAAATAAATTGCTTAACATCCCCGTTAAAGCAGGAGTGTGATAACTTTATGATAATGTAACACAGTTTTTGTTGCTAGGCTGTGCTTTTTGGTGCATAACAGGACAGATCTTGTCAGACCCGATGCTGAAACTGTGGGGAACTGGACAGAAGCAGCATTTATCTGAGAATTAAGGTCTTGCTGCCCACTGTTTACTGTACACGGGCAGACTCGCACCATTAACTCATCTTGTCTAATCATCTGTATGAAGTTTCAACGTAGAGTTGGATCTCCCTGATATATGTGCTAGTGTCAACCAGATCAAGTTGTTGCTGCTATCAAATACTTGTCCTTGTGTATTTGCAGGATCTCTACCCCTCCACTTGATTGCCAATGAATAAATATATTTGAGTTTAACCTGAGGCAACAATTTAACCTCACAGAGCCTTTTATCAAAATGTGTGCTGGGAAATTAGATAAAAGTATTTTGACTGTCAATTATATATCTGCCATTAAACATTTCATCTGGTATTCAGATCAGTTGACAATAGAGGAAATGAGCATTGGGCAGGGTATACGCTTACTGGCCACATTACCAGGTACACCTGTACACCTGCTAGTTAATGTAAATACCTAATCAGACAATCACGCAGCAACAGCTTAATGCATAGAAGTATGCAGCACTGGTCAAGAGGTTCAGTTGTTATTCAGACCAAACATCAGAATGGGGAAGAAATGTGATCTAAGTGACTTTGACTGTGGAATACTTGTTGGTGCCAGACATGGTGGTTTAAATATTTCAGAAACTACTGATCTCTTGAGATTTTCAGGCACAGCAGTCTCTAGAGTTTACAGAGACTGTTGCGAAGAACAAACAAGCATCCAGTGAGTGGCAGTTCTGTGGATGAAAATGGTTTGTTAATGAGAGGGGTCAGAAAAGAATGGCCAGACTGGTTCAAACTGACAGGAAGGCAACAGTAACTCACGGAACCATGTGTTACAACAGTGGTGTGCAGAAGACCATCTCTGAATGTACAACACATTGAAACTTGAAGTAGATGGGCTACAGCAGCAGAAGATCATGAACAGAAAGTAGTGTACAAAATAAAAGGGCCACTGAGTGCCTGATAAAGGAAACAGATTTTCACTACCAACCAAGATGATTGTAATGTACATGTATAACTGCGCATGTGTTCGCACGCGCGCGTGCGCGCACACACACACACACACACACACACAAGCTTACTGTTTACTGTTTTGTTTTCCTGGACCTGATGCATTGTGCCATCGTGCAGATTCACATCTGAACCGGATTTGATAATTCCATTCACCACAAATCTGAACTGATTTTAGTTGCACAATTGGACTTTTTTGTACATTGGTTGTTTGTCAGTCTTCATATACAGTTTTGTTCTATAAATTTTATAACATTTCTTTATTTTCCTTTTGCAGGAAAGTTAATCTAGTATATGGCAACATATAAATACCTTGATAATGAACTTTACTTTGTCTTTGATCTAAGGTGCTCATCCCTCTCCACTTATAGTTTCCGGACATGAAACGCTGATTGGACTGACTTCCCCACCACTGCATTTATACATGTTCCAATAGTTAGAGGGACCCACAGGTGGTGAGTAGGCATCAGGCATTGTATCAAGAAGCTGCATCCTGTCAACATTTCCTAGTTTGCTGGCTCTTTCTGGCATTTTAGTTATTCTAAAATATCATTGAAAGTCAGAGACATGTAACACTATTCAAATAGATTTGATTAATGTAAAAGAAACATTACGAATATAGATATAAAAATAACGAAGATTAAAGGAAACAATCGAAGAAGAACAAATAATAGAAATTAAAAATGGTAAGAGGAAGTTAAGTGAGGAGTCACTGCAATTACTTTCTTCCACTGATCCATGAATGACTCCTACATTAGGGTTATGATGCCAATGCCATTTCTGTGCAATATAGAAGCAGAGGGGACAGATATGAAATGAATCCAAACCCCTTTTCTAACATACCACTGTTGAACCCAGTGACAGAGCAGAACTGGATGTAATGGAGTTTAGTATCCATCTTGTCTCTGATTTCTACCTTTCATGATAGGCACTGGAGTCCAAGACTTTCTGATGCACGAATGGCTGAAATTGAGCCCTTCATTTGGAACTGTCAGCTACCAACCAGCCAGTGGAATTTAATTTACTTGCATCCAATTTAATTATTCTCTTCAGGCTTTGAAGCGTGGGTAGGGTGGAAATATAGAATTGGTGTAAAGCATGCACCATGTTTGCTTACATTTCGCATACAGTGGTGGTCATAGAGTCATAGAGTTATACAGCAATTGTGGCCCTTTGGCCCAATTCATTCGTATTGACCAAGGTGACTTCCAGAGTTAATCCCATTCCCCTGTGTTAGGCCCTTTTTCTTCTAAACCTTTCCAATCTAGAAGGCTGCCCAAATGTCCTTTAAAAATGCTATCTCTACCACTGGCAACTTCTTCCATATACTCACTACCCTCTATATGTAGTTTGCTTTAAGGCTTCATATTAAATCTTTCCCCTCTCATATTCAACCTAAACCCTTGTTTCTTAATTTCCCTTGGAAAAAGCCTGTGGGTATTCAATCTATCTATTTCCCTCAATCCTACACTCCAAAGAATTAAGTCTTCTCCTTGTAACCTCATCCCTCAGTTTGGTCTAGGTCCTGCTTATAATATCTTCTTCACTGTCCACCAAACACCAATTCTGGTGTCATCTGAAAACTTACTAATCATGCCCATCCAAATCATTAACAGATATGACACTGCTTAGATCCCAGCAGAACATCACTAGTCACAGACTCCAATCTGAATAACAATCCTCTACCACCTCTGCCTCCTACCAGAAAACCAATTCTCTATCCCATTGACTGACTAGCTCATCCTAGAATCAAGTGATCTTACCTTCTGGACCAGCCTAACATGCAGGATTCTGTCAAATGCCTTACCTAAATCCATATGGACCATATCTACCACCCTGCCCTCATCAGTCCACTTCAATATCTCTTTTAAAAGCTCTGTATAGTGATAGAGTTCCACTTAATATAATATCTGGACAAATAATCACATAACGTTCAATTGTTCGTTATTTGCTGTGTCATATGATGTGGGCGATCACGATCTTTCCATAACCATAATTGTTCGTGGCAAATTTTTCTACAGAAGTAGTTTGCCACTGTGTTTTTCTGGGCAGTGTCTTTATAAGATGGGTGACCCTAGCCATTATCAATACTATTCAAAAATTGCCTGGCATCAGTGGTCGCATAACCAGGACTTGTAATAACCAGGTGGGTCATATGACTATCCTTCTCCTGCTCTCATGGCTTCACGTGACCGTGATTGGTGGTCTAAGCAGGTGCTACACCTTGCCCAAAGGTGACAGGCCAGCTAGCAGAGGGAAGTACCTTATACTTCCTTTGATAGAAGTGTATCTCCACTCCACCACCTATTTCTTGGTTAACTCCTAAGAAAACTCTGTTTAGTGATAGATGGCTGGACAAATGATCAAATGACAAGGGCTTTAAATTCAGCCAATAAAATTAGGAAGCAAATATCTATTGTCAATAACTGTAATCACGAATCACACAGCACTGAAACAAGTCCATTAGCCCACCAAGTCTATGCACACCTCAATCTCCCATGAATGTTCATGTTTTCATTCCCCTCCCCCAAATTTTCCATCAGCTCCTGCCATGTTCTACGACACACCTACATACCAGAAAATATTCTCAGTGCCAAATTAAGTTCCCTACCTTGCACATCTTCAGGATGTGTGAGGAACCTGGAGCACCTACAGTGAACGCATGTGATCACAGAGAGAATATGTGAATTCCACGCAGATGTCTCCAGAGGTCACGATTTAACCATGATCACTGGTGTTGTGGAGAACCATCTAGTGGCACCGCAGTGCTTCCCTTGTTCACAGAAGAACCCCATTCTTTATTAATATTTTAAATAAGACAAGTTTTCCTTGATATGATCCATTTGTGAGTCCAGGCAACCAACAAAGTTTAACTCTTAAATGCCCTTGGAAAAAAGCCAAGGTAGCCAGACAGACAAAGGCACTTTCAGGTGTGCATTAATTGCAGCTCTTGACAATGATATCTAAATCCAATGAATGAAATACAACTATGCATGGTTGATTGTGCCTTCCTTTCTTACTTGTGTGCAATGCTGCTTTCCTTTGAAAGTTGCAAAATTGGAGTAGTGCACCACTGACTACAAAACAAAACAAAGCAGAATGTGGGATGCTGTGTTCTGTTTTTTTTTGTTCCATTTTACAGCATATGGAAACTTTTTTGTCTTCTAAACACGCAGCATTCAAAGTAGTACAAATTTGATTACACACTTTCAGTGCCTTATTAAGCATTGTTCACTCTAAGCCTAGCTTCAGTATTATTATCAACCATAAAATTCAAGGAAAACTGTTGACATCTAAATTTAATTGGATTCTACTATCTTGAATTGGACCTCATCACAGACTACAATCAATAGGTCGTTATTTTTCCCCGTGTGGCCTTTTTTTAATTCAAAGTGGAATTCTACCTTTTGATGATAACCGGCCACAGGAATTATTCTCAAACATTTTTATATATGTATGTGTGTGTGTGTGTGTGTGTGTGTGTGTGTGTGTGTGTATGTGTGTGTAACCTTCAGGTTCTGCTGACTGCATAAGTCTCAGGAATGTTGCCCAGACTTGTCTCCGCCAACGTGTGAGAATGAGGTGTAAGCTAACCCAAAACCCCGTTTGTGTGGATGCTGCGTGATTTGTTACTCTGTTACGAATCAGTACCGCAAAATAACTGACAGTACACCATATACAATTAAACAATTTAGCTTTATAATATTCTTAATTTGACTAAAGGGTTAGTAAAGGAAAAGCAAAGGGCTGATTTTAATGACACAGTCTAATGTGCACAAAATGGAACTCACAGTTTCCCCTTCGCCAGTCTTCCATCAATTTCCCTGGGTTTCTTCCACTCCCGGCCCCACTCCAAGTCCACTCCTGCGACCTCTCCTCTCCGGCGTCTTCTCTCTTCATCTTGCACCGAACAAAAGACCCAAAATCACCCTGGTGTCAGACACATGGCACGAAAACACCATCCCGTCATTGGCGGCTCACATTCCAAAGCACCCGTTATCTCTAACCATAACCCAAACTCTGCTTCTACAGAAAGACTATTACATTCTCAGTGAAACCTTTCCCAGCGTGTTACATATATATATATTCTTCCACGATAGTGCACAGGTGGGAATTTGGGAATTCTAGGAGGTCAATTTTGAGTGGTAACAGTCCATTTCACAGGATATTTATGAGTTAACTGGAATCTCGTATAGACCAGACAGGTATGGAGGACAGACTTGCTCCCTTGAAAGACGCCAGTGAATCTGATGAGTTTTGGACAATCCTGCTACTTTGACAATGTCATTGCTCATGACTATATTTTTAAATTTTAGGTTATTATCTGAATGGAAATTCTTCAGCTACTGTAGTGGATACCAGTCTGGTAACCTAATCACCATGCATTACAATCTAGTTGAGCATTGTCCTTGCTGCTCGTCTCATTATCCATCTTGTTTACAGTATATTTGATGTGCAGGATACATTACAACAACTTGCCAAGCTTTCTCCAAAGCAATTTTGTCAGCAGTACACTCGGTACCTTCATTAATTATTTAGCTGAAGCGACCAAGTACACTGCAGCTAAATTTGCTTAAAATACAAAGACAGGTGGGGACACAATGTGCATTCAGTAAAACCTCGACAGCAATGATAAGTGGCAAGTCACATCACAGAAATCATCCTCCCCTCTATATTTCTCGTTGCCTCGGGAAAGGAGCTAGCATAGTCAAAGACCCCACCACTCCAAAATTCTCCTTGCTCCTAATGGGCAGAAGATGCAAAAGCCTGAAAGCACCAACCACCAGACTTAAGGACACCTTCTATCCTGCAGGTTTCAAATTCTCATACAAGAAGTCAGTTAGTGCCGCTATGCCACTGGTGTTTAGGACAGCAATGAAGGTCCTCCATCTCTGGCAGTGCTCAAGGTTCATTGTGCTTCGTTGTGTCAGTAGCTTCCTCTTGGTATATGCTCGACTCCAGCCAGCATAGCTCCCTGGGTCATTGAGGCATGTAAGCCTCCAAACTACGAGACATTTGTGGTACTCTTGGAGGTCATTTGTGTTGGTGTGTGGCCAAGTGGTTAAGGCGTTCGTCTAGTGATTTGAAACTCGCTAGTTTGAGCCTTGGCTGAGGCAACGTGTGTGTCCTTAAGCAAGGCACTTAACCACACATTGCTCTGCGACAAAGCCGGTGCCAAGCTATATAGGTCCTAATGCCCTTCCCTTGGACAACTTCAGTGGCGTGGAGAGGGGAAGCTTGCAGCATGGGCAGCTGCTGGTCTCCCATAGAACCTTGCCCAGGCCTGCCACCCTGGAAACCTTCCAAGGTGCAAATCCATGGTCTCATGAGACTAACGGATGCCTATTAGATTGGAGGTCATTTGACAAGACGGATTCTGAACCTCATAATCTACCTTGCTATGATCTTGTTATTTACCTGCACTGCACTTCCTCTGTAGTTTTATACTTTATTCTATGTTATTGTTTTACCTTGTTCTACCTGAATAGTGTGTCAGGATTTGATTTGTATGAACAGTATGCCAGACAAGCTTTTTCACTGTATCTTGGTACATGTGACAATAATAATAAACAGATACTAATAGTTAAATCTACTTGATTGTTGTTTCAATTCAGGCCATCCAGAGAGCAACGAGTATTCTATCATCTCTTGGCTTTCACACTACATATGTAGGAAAAGATTTTGAGGAGGCAAGAAGTCATTGCAGAACACACTATGCCAGCTTCTGTCTGGTTGCGACCATGTGTTGGTGTGAAAGGTCTGTTCAGTCTTCCTCTCTTGTTATAAAACCCTGAGTGACATTCTTCGTACACCTCTTCTTCGACAGTCAATGTAACAACTTTAACACTTTAACACCCTCCCCACCCAACCCCCAGCCAGGCACTCAGCTTCTCTTCCTGATTAGTACTAGTCTGTAGGTAGGTCTGGAAACAGATGGTTCTAATGAGGTCAAATTTAATAAAGGTTCACAGATCTAAAAAATCCATCAAAATCGTCGAAGTGCAAGTTATGTGCAGATTAATTTTGTTCAAAAGGATTCTTAAGGATTGCATGCAACACAGCTGGAGGGAACTGTAGGGCAATAATTGGCGATGGTCGGCCATACCCGGCTTCCTACAAATAGGTCATATTTAGACAACTTTAAGGTCAGAATCAGGTTTAATATTACTGGCATATGTTGTGAAATTTGTTGTTTTGTGGCAGCAGTACATTGCAATACATAACAATAAAAACTATAAATTACAGTAAGTGCTTATACTGTGTAAACACATTTAAATAAGTAGTGCCAAAAGAGACAAAAGATGGTGAGGTAGTGTTCATGGATGCCTCCTCCGTATTGGTAACAATGAGAAGATGGCATGTCCTGGATGATGGGAGTCTTTAATGGTGGATGTTACCTTTCTGAGGCATTGCTAATGCCATGATAGAGCTGGCTGAGTTTAAAACTTTCTGCAGCTGTATCTGATCCTACACAGTGGTCCTTCAGAGAGTGATGCAACCGATTAGATTGCTCTTCATGATATGTACATCTGTAGAACTTTGTTAAGAGTCTGCGATGATCTACCAAGTCTCCTCAAACTCCTAATGAAATGCCGCTGCTGTTCTGTCTTCGCTGTCATTGCATTAATATGTTGGGCCCAGGAACGATCTTCAGAGATGTTGACACCCAGGAGCTTGAAACGGCTCACTCTTTCCGATGAGGACTGACTGCTGTGTGTTGTTTTGACTTCCCCCTTCCTAAAGTCCACAGTCAGTTCCTTGGTCTTACTGATGTTCAGTGCAAGATTGTTGCTGCGACACCACTCGACTGGCTGTTCTATCTCGTTCCTGTATTCTTCCTTGTTACCATCTGAAATCATGCCAACAATAGTTGTGACATCTGCAAATATATAAATGGCATTTGAGCTGTGCCGAGCCACACTGTCATGGTTGTAGAGAGAGTAAAGCAGTGGACTAAGCACACATCCCTGAGGTGCAGCAGTGAGAAAGTGATGTGATTTCTGTTCCACATGGACTGTGGTCTCCCAGTGAGGAAGTCAAGGATCCAGTTCCAAAGCGAGGTACAGACACCAAGGTTTTGGAACTTGTTGATTAGAACTGAGAGTCTGATTGTGTTTAATTCTGAGTAGTAATCAATGACAGCAGCCTTAAGTAAGTATCGCAATTATCCAGGTGATACAAGGCTGAGTGGAGAGCCAGTGAGATGCATCCACTGTAACCCTATTATGGCGATAGCCAAATTGCAGCAGGTCTAGTTGCTTGTTTCGGAATGTGTTGATTTTGGTCAAGACCATATCTCAAAGCACTTCATCACAGGTGAGAGGAACTGGGCGATAGTCACCGAGGCAGCTCACCATGCTCTTCTTGGGCACCAATATGATTGTTGCACTTTTGAAGCAAGAAGGAACCTTTAATTGCAGCCATGACAGATGGAAGATGTCTTTAAACACTCCTGCCATTTGGTTGGCACAGGCTTTTAGTGCTCTACCAGGTATATCATCAGGACTGACGCCTTACCAAAGTTCACAGTCTTGAAATATGTTCTGGCGTCAGCCTTCAAGACAGAGTTTTGCAGGGTCACTGGATCCTGCAGAGATTAATATAGGTGTAGTTTTATTCTCCCTTTCAAGGTGTTCAAAAAGGCACTGAACTTATCTACGAGTGGAGCATCACAGCCACTCATGATGTTAGGTTTTGCTTTGTAGGAGGTAATGGCCTGAAAACCCTGTCAGAGCTGATGTGCATCCAATTCTGTCTCTAACTTCAATTGGGGTTGTTTTTTTTTGCTCTTAAGATAGCCTTCCGTAAGTCCTACCTTGACTTCTTGTACAGTTTTGGTCTTGAATACCACTGATCTAGCCCCCAGCAGACTACAGATTTCCTGGTTTATCTACGGCTTTTGGTTTAGGTATGTCCAGTGTGTACACACACTTGTCCACACCGGTCTTGATGAACTCAATGACAGTGTAGCACATTGGTTCAGATTCAAATATGAATCCCTGACTATCGTCCATTTCAATCAAAGCAGTCTTTTAAGTGCTCTCCGCCTCCCCTGACCATACATTCTTGGTCCTCAGCAATGGTCCTGTGGTCTTTAGTTATTGCCTATACACTGGGAGTAGAAGTACAGCCAGGTGATTGAACTTGCCAAAGTGCGGGCATAGGATGGCATGGTAAGCTTTTTTTTGATGATGGTATAACGGTGGTCGAATGTTTTGGCTCCTTTGGTTCCAGAGGTGATATGATGGTGGTAGCCCTTCAGACACTTCTTCAAGCTGGCCTGGTCGAAAACCCCACAATGATAAGGAAGGGATCAGGATATGCTGTTTCATGGGGCTGATCATTGTGTTCAGCTCCTCCGGTGCCTTCTTGATTTCAGCCTGAGTTGGAATGTACACCACTACCAGGATGATGTTGGAAAACTCTCTCTGCATATAAAATGAATAACATCTGACCGCTGGATGTTTCAAGATGGGTGAGCAGGATTGAGACAGAATCGTTGCATCTGTGCACCATGATGAGTTAATTATACAGCATACTCCACCTCCTATCCCTTTAAAAGACTGAGCTGTCCTGTCATTGTGAAGAATGATGAAGCCATTGAGTTGCAGCACACTCCTGAAATAGCGGGGGATAGCCATATTTCCGTGAAGCAAGGTACACAGCAGTCTCCAATGTTCCTATGGTACTATTATATTGCTTGGAGGTCTTCTATTTTATTTTCCAGAGACTGTGCATTCACCAGAAAGGATGGTTGGGAGTGGGGGTCTAAAGCCCCTGTATTTCAAACAAACCTGCAGTTGAGCACTGCATCCCTATTTCCATATTCTTAAAGGAAAACTACACTCGCGACCTGAGTCTGCTGTCCGGGGTCTGCCGATTTTGAGCATTGTTAGATTTTTAAACATCACAAAACAATGTTGTTTATTTAAGTACCTCTGGCTGTGGCTGTGACTTCCAGTTTTTGTACTTCAAAATGGGAATATTTGATGATTCCCATTGGAGTTGCTCTTAAAAGTGCCATCGTAACTTTTCACATCGGGATTGAACATTGAAAGTAATCGGAACAATTCACATGGTCAGGCAGCATATTGGGAAGAAAAATATAGCTTCAGGTCCATGAACTTCAGCAGAATTGGGAAAGAAACAAGTTGCAGAGAATATAGGGGAAGGTGATGAAGGGAACAAAGGGAATTTCTATAATGGGATTAAATATCTTTAAAATAAGAAGAGAAGATTTGTTTTCTTCATCTGGATAATGCTTTGCAAATGCTGTACAGTCTGTGTAATGTTGTGCAATCTGAACAAAAATTGAAAAAATAGATAAGAAAAGGGAGGAGGTCCTGAAAACAAACCACAGGAAAGAAGCTGAGAAGTAGGACCTCAAAGGTAGTAACCTTGGGATTACTGCCTGTGCCACGTGACAGTGTGTATAGGGATAGAGCGAGGTGGAGGATAAATGTGTGGCTGAGGGATTGGAGCAGGGGGCAGGGATTCAGGTTTCTGGATCATTGGGACCTCTTTTGGGGCAGGAGTGACCTGTACAAAAAGGACGGATTGCACTTGACTCCGAGGGGGACCAATATCCTGGCGGGGAGGTTTGCTAAGGCTATTGGGAGAATTTAAACTAGAATTGCTGGGTGGGTGGGAACTAAACTTAAGAAACGGAGGAAGGGGCAGTTGGCTCACAAATAGCAAAAGCTTGTAGGCAGTGTGAGGGCGGGATAGGAAGGTGATAGAGAAGGGATGCGCTCAGACTGATGGTGTGAGATGTGTCTATTTTAATGCAAGGAGTAGCATGAACAAAGTAGATGAGCTTAGAGCGTAGATAAGCACTTGGAGCTATGACATTGTGGCCATTACAGAGACTTGGATGGTTCAGGGGCAGGAATGGTTACTTAGAGTGCCAGGCTTTAGATGTTTCAGAAAGGACAGGGAGGGTGGAAAAAGAGGTGGGGGTGTGACACTACTGATCAGAGATAGTGTCACGGCTGCAGAAAAGAAGGAAGTCATGGAGGGATTGTCTACGGAGTCTCTGTGGGTGCAAGTTAGAAACAGGAAGGGGTCAATAACTCTATTGGGTGTTTTTTAGTAACAGGGACATCAAGGAGCAGATAGGGAGACAGATTCTGGAACGGTGCAGTAATAACAGGGTTGCCATGATGGGGGATTTTAATATCCCCAATATTGATTGGCATCTCCCCAGAGCAAGGGGTTTAGATGGGGTGGAGTTTGTTAGGTGTACTCAGGAAGGTTTCCTGACACCGTATGTGGATAAGCCGACAGGAGGAGAGGCTGTACTTGATCTGGTGTTGGGAAATGAACGTGGTCAGGTGTCAGGTCTCTCAGTGGGAGAGCATTCTGGAGATAGTGATCACAATTCTATCTCCTTTACCATAGCATTGGAGAGGGATAGGAACATACAAGTTGGGGAAGCGTGTAAATGGAGTAAGGGGAAATATGAAGCTATCAGGCAGGAAATTGGAAGTATAAATTGGGAACAGATGTTTTCAGGGAAATGTATGGCAGAAATGCAGCAAATATCCAGGGGATATATGTGTGGCGTTCTGCACAGGTACATTCCAATGAGATAGGGAAAGGATGGTAGGGTACAGGAACCATGGTGTACAAAGGCAGTTGAAAATCTAGTCAAGAAGAAAAGAAAAACTTATGAAAGGTTAAAAAAACTAGGTGATGATAGTGATCTAGAAAGTTATAGGGCTAGCAGGAAGGAGCTTAAGAATGAAATTAGGAGAGCAAGAAGGGGCCATGAGAAGACCTTGGTGAACAGGATTAAGGAAAACTCCAAGGCATTCTTCAAGTATGTGAAGAGCAAGAGAATAAGACGTGAGAGAATAGGACCAATCGAGTGTGACAGTGGAAAATTGTGTATGGAACGGGAGGAGATAGCAGAGGTACTTAAAGAATACTTTGCTTCAGTATTCACTATGGAAAAGGATCTTGGTGATTGTAGGGATGACTTACAGCAGATTGAAAAGCTTGAGCATGTAGGTAATAAGGAAGAGGATGTGCTGGAACTTTTGGAAAGCATCAAGGTGGATAAGTCACCGGGAGCGGATGGGATATAACTCCGGCTACTGTGGGAAGTGAGGGAGGAGATTGCTGAGCCTCTGGCAATGATCTTTGCATCATCATTGGGGATGGGTGAGGTTCCAGAGGGTTGGAAGGTTGCAGATGTTGTTCCCTTATTCAAGAAAGGGAGTAGAGATAGCCCAGGAAATTATAGACCAGTGAGTCTTACTTCAGCGATTGGTAAGTTGATGGAGAAGATCTGAGACGCAGGATTTATGAACATTTGGAGAGGCATAATATGATAAGGAATAGTCAGCATGGTTCTGTCAAAGGCAGGTCATGCCTTATGAGCCTGATTGAATTTTTTGAGGATGTAACTGCACACATTGATGAAGGTAGAGCAGTAGATGTAGTGTACATGGATTTCAGCAAGGCATTTGATAAGGTACCCCTTATCAAGGCTTATTGAGAAAGTAAGGAGGCATGGAATCCAAGGGGTCATTGCTTTGTGGATCCAGAACTGGCTTGCACACAGAAGGCAAAGAGTGGTTGTAGACTGGTCATATTTTGCTTGGAGGTCGGTGAACAATGGTATGCCTCAGGGATGTGTTCTGGGACCCCTTCTCTTCATTATTTTTATAAATAACCTGGATGAGGAAGTGAAGGGATGGGTTAGTAAATTTGCTGATGACACAAAGGTTGGAGGTGTCGTGGATATTGTGGAGGGCTGTCAGAGGTTACAGCAGGACATTGATAGGATGCAAAACTGGGCTGAGAAGTGGTAGATGTAGTTCAACCCAGATAAGTGTGAGGTGGTTCATTTTGGTAGGTCAAATATGATGACAGAATATAGTATTAATGGTAAGACTCTTGGCAGGTGGAGAGTCAGTGGGATCTTGGGGTCCAAGTCCATAGGACACTCAAAGCTGCTGCACAGGTTGACTCTGAGGTTAAGAAGGCATGCAGTGTATTGGCCCTCACCAACCATGGGATTGAGTTCAAGAGCTGAGAGGTAATGTTACAGCTATATAGGACCCTGGTCAGACCCCACTAGGAGTACTGCGTTCAGTTCTGGTCGCCTCACTATAGAAAGGATGTGGAAATGGTAGAAGGGGTGTAGAGGAGATTTACAAGGATGTTGCCTGGATTGGGGAGCATGCCTTATGAGAATAGGTTGAATGAACTTAGCCTTTTCTCCTTGGAGCGACGGAGGATGAGAGAAGACCTGATAGAGATGTATAAGATGATGAGAGGTATTGATTGTGTGGATAGTCAGAGGCTTTTTCCCAGGGCTGAAATGGCTAACACGAGAGAACACAGTTTTAAGATGCTTGGAAGTAGGTACAGAGGAGATGTCAGGGGTAAGTTTTTTACGCAGAGAGTGGTGAGTGCATGGAATGGGCTGCTGGCAACAGTGGTGGGGGCAGAAACAATAGGGTCTTTTAAGAGACTCCTGGATAGGTACATGGAGCTTTCAAAAATTGAGGGTTATAGGTAACCTATAGTAATTTCTAAAATAAGTACATGTTTGGCACAGCATTGTAGGTCGAAGGGCTTATATTGTGCTGTAGGTTTTCTATGTTTTTGTCTTTCTAAAAGTATTATGAAGAGAGCACGCTAGTGGTTATTTTTTATTAGGAGCTTGAGGAGCCTTGATATGTTACTAAAGACGCTAGCAGCTTTCTGTAGATATATGGTGGAGAGCTTTCTAACTGGTTACATCAGCATCAGGCATGGCAGGGGCATTGTACCGGATCGGAAAAGCTGCAATGGATCGTATATTCAGTCGGCTCCATCATGGGCACCAGCCTCTCCACCATTGAGAACATCTTTGAAAGACAAAGTCTCAAAGGGACAGTATCCATCATTAAGGGCATCCACCACCCAGGACATCAGCTCCTCTCATTACTGCCATCAGAGAAGAGGTACAGGAACCTCAAGACACACGCTCAAGCTCCTTCCCCTCCGCTGTCAGATTCCTGGGCATACAATAACCTATAAATGATATCTCATATTATTTTGTTCTCTTTTTGCACTACTTATTATTTTTCTTACTATAAGTTAAAGTCTATTTATATATTGTACTGCCACAAAAGAACAAATTTCATTACCTGTGTCAGTGATGATAAAGCAGATTCTGATTCTAAGGAAGCAGCAGCTGCTGGAATCTGGAGCAACCAACAATCTGCTGAATGAACTCAACGGGTTGAATAGCATCTATGGGAAGAAAAGAATTGCTGATGATTTGGGGTGAAACCTTGCATCAGAATGGATAGGAGGCCAAAATCATCAGTTGTCATACAATCAAAATGAAGGAATGAGTTACCTACATCTGCGAGATTTGATATTAATTTCTGCAGGCTGCAATGGGCCAGAGCGTTGATCTTCGAGCTTCCCCTGGGCCTCATTGTGACGGTACAGGGGCTACAGGGAGAAAAGTCAGAATAGTAGCAGGATACATCAGCTGACTCTTTTAAGTATCTCCACAATCTGGGATGGAGAGTTCCAGCGAGTCCTCACTCTCTGTAACTAAGTTAATGTGGAAAGAAGTTCCTTCACACATCAGCTTTAAATGAGTCCTTGTCTTCTAATTATCTCATCTGAGATTTTGCGACAGCTGTAAACATTTATGTTTACTTCTTTTGGCTTCAAACTTTGAAGATAAAGGTAAATTTATTATCAAAGTATGTATAGCATATGCAGCCTTGAGATTAATTTTTTTGCAAGCACCCACAGGAAAATAAAGAAATACAATATAATCCATGAAAAACCATGCATAACAAAGGCATGCTGGTCCAGGATCCCAATGGTTATTGGGCAAAAATTGTTCCTGAACCTCTGGTATGGGAATCTGGTGACTCTTGCTGTTTCTGCCCGATGCTAGTGGCGAGAACAGGGGAGACACGGAGGAGGGGGATCTTGGCTGGCACGGAGTAGTGAGGCTGAAAGCCAATTCATTTTCCACTTCTGGGCCTTGACAGTTTTACCTAGATTGAAGTCCACCCCAGAGCACTCTCTTCTGGCAATGACGGTACCTGCATTCCTGAGAGTCCATGAGACCACAAGATATAGGAGCAGAATTAGGCCATTTGATCCATTGAGTCTGCTCTGCAATTTCATCATGGCTGACCCTATTTCCCCTCAGCCCTGATCTCCTGCCTCCTCCCTGTATCCTTTCATTCCTTGACCAATCAAGAATCTATCAACCTCTGCCTTAAATATACCTAATTCAAAATCACCAAAGCCTTCAAAAGACTGTAAAGTCGCTGGTTCACTTTGACGAGTCAAATATTTGTTTCTTATTGGGAAATTTCAAGCTGCAGTTGAGAGGTAACTTGATAGAGATGTACAAGATAATAAGAGTCATGGGTTAAGGAGACCTCTAGCACATATTTTTCTGGTTCATAATGGCTAATACAAGGGGGCATAATTTTAAGGTGATGGGAGGAAGCTTAGGGGGGATATCAAAGGTGATATTTTTACACAGAGAGTGGTGAATTTGTGGAATGCACTGCCAGATGTCCTGGTAGAAGCAGCTAGGGACATTTAAGAGACTCTTTGATAGACAGAAGGATGAAAGAAAACTTAATGGCTATTTGGGAGGGAAGGGTTAGATTGATTTTGGAGTAGGTTAAAGCATCAGTGCAACATTGTTGCATGTTCAATGTTCTATGTTATATGTTCTTTGTAATAGCAACACAAGCTCAAGGAGCCAAATGGCTGATCCTTGCTCCTTGCCCTTCCTTTCTTACTCTATGTTTTTGCTGAATTCATTGCTTCATCAACAAGTGCGCACACCAGCAAAGTTCTGTAATGTCAGCTGAGAGAAGTAATTAACTTGAACTTTGTCTAACTTAAAACCATAAGACTTAAGTGAGCTGAGAGTCAATCTAGTTGCAAACTGATCCTAAATATATCAATGCATAATGATGACAGTGAGTAGAATGATGCCCAATAGGCACAATTGAAAGGTATGGATATATCAAGCCATTATTGGACTCTTCTTTGGAAAACCTATCCAAATTCAACACTAGTATCTTCATACTTGTGAAGAAAGGTTTCAAAATCATTTGAACTGAAGTTGCCTGAGGCTTGGCTTTTTCTGATGCCTCGGCCATTTTGAATGAGATTACCCAATGTTCCTCTTAACTTTTTCATTAAGTGACAGTAAAATGTAAGTATCTCTGCAAGAGAATTTTGTGGTGGGTGGAGTGGATGGTTGGAGATAATGTGGACCAGATTGTTGTGGGTGGTAAGCTTCCTCCTCCAAAACATTTGGGCTTTTATAGCAATTCCTCAGGTTAGCCAATAAATGACTAGATTATGGAAACCAGGTCTGCAGCTTGCCAAGCTGAGATTTGAAGTTACAATTTCATATTTGCAAATCTAGAATTATAAGTATCATATCACTCTGATTTGGTTACGTCGAAAAGAATTTGGCTTTCTGAACTATGCTCAACTGGTTAATTCTTGATTTGCACTGCTCTTAATTTCCTCAACAGATCCAGAATTATTCATAAGAACATAAGAATTTTAAAATGTTGAAACATAGGTAGAATGACCACCTTGATCTGTTCCACTATGCAGTTATGCTAGGTTGATCTTTTACCTCAGTCTCATTTCCCTATACTAACCCAATTTTCCTTGATTCTCGGAATGTCAATCAATCTCTCTCTTGAATATACTCATCAGCTGAACCTCTAGGGCTCTATTGGGTAGAGAATGTGTATAAGATGATGAGAGGCATTGATTGTGTGGATCGTCAGAGGCTTTTTCCCAGTGCTGAAATGGCTGCCACAGGAAGGCACAGGTTTAAGGTGCTGGGGAGTAGGTACAGAGGAGATGTCGGGGGTAAGTTTTTTACGCAGAGAGTGGTGAGTGCGTGGAATGGGCTGCCGGCAACGGTGGTGGAGGTGGATACAATAGGGTCTTTTAAGAGACTTTTGCGTAGGTACATGGAGCTTAGAAAAATAGAGGGCTATGGGTTACCCTTGTAATTTCTAAGGTGGGGACATGTTGGGCACAACTTTGTGGGCAGAAAGGCCTATATTATGCTGTGCTATGTTTCTATGTTTCTAGAATGTGTGGCACAATAGCATTGTGGTTAATCTATCATTGTTAAAGCATCAGCAACCTGGGCCCAATCCTGCCACTGCCTGTAAGGAGTTTCCACATTCACGCCGTGACCACATGGGATTCCTCTGGGTGATTTTGTTTCCCCCTACCTTCCAGGGGTTAGTAGGTTAATTAATTACATGGGTGTAATTGGGCAGTACAGGTTCACTGGGCCACAAGGGCCTTTTTTCCATGTATTATCTCAAAATAAAAAATAAAATAAAGTATAATAAAATAAAATTCTTTAGTTCCAGGATGAAGATGTTTGTCCTTATTTTAGTCTTATACTGAATCTGTAGTACTTGGTTCCGGAAACACCAGCCTGTGGAAAAATTACACCTTCTTCATCTGTCCTGCCAAGCCATGTTTTGTGTTTAATCGTGATTTTGCAATTCCTCTAAACGAGGGGTTCACAACCTTGTTATGCCATGGACCCTTACTGAGGGGTCTGTAGGCCACGGGCTGGGAACACCTATTCTAAGTCCTTCAGGCCGCACCAGTACACATAATTTCAGCTCATTACATATTATCTCGATACTTGTAATCAATTCGCTGCAACCCCTCTCACAAGTAGTCCATTCGTAGATAGGGAGACTAGATCTGTAAACGAGATGCCAGATGAGGTTACACCAATTCTTATATGATCACCTTAAGAACCATTTCACTCCTTTATTTAAATCATCTTGCAAACAGAGCAACATGTAATGTGTGGATCTATTTCTTTTAGAGTCCCCTCTTCGGACTACGTATTGTCTGCGCATGTGTATTTTCTCTCTCTCTCCCTCTCGTTGCAATGTGAATACATCAGTTAAAGCCATCTCCCACGTGCTTGCTTTTATTTAATTGATACTGTATGTAGTTATGCGCAGACACAAAAAATTGGCGATGAGTATGAACCTGAATGTCAGAAAATATCACAAACTGCACCAACAGTTATGGGGTGAAATAGCAAGAGTTAAACAGCAGGAGAAAGCCAAAGGATCCATTACTAACAGTGAACGGTGCACGGAATTTAAAGTGAAAATAAGGTGGTAATGGCTTCAGTTGGGAAACTTAACAAATTTGACAGCGCTATTGAAGACTGGGAGTTGCATATTGAGAGGGTTGAACTGTATTGTAGCATGGAGGAGCAAAAGAAAGCCCCTGCACTTCTTAGCTTAATGGGTGTAAGGACGTAGTCTCATACACAACCTAGTAACCCCTGAAAAGCCAGCAAGCAAGACTTTCAATGAAATTGTTACAATTTTACAAAATCACTTGAGCCTTTAACTGCTGATAATAGCTGAGAGATTTAGATTTTACAGAAGGAACCAGTCAAAAGATGGAAACCTTCTGAATATGTTGTAGAACCATGCAAATTTTCTCTGAACTATGACTGTAGAGGTAGACTTTATGATGCATTAAGGGATAGGCTTGTATGTGGCATGCATAGTCAAAGCACTCCAAAGAGGCTATTATCCGAAAGAAACCTAAACTTAGAATGGGCATTGACCATTGCAATACAATTAGAGACTGTAGCAAAGGATGCAGCAGAACTGCAGAAAGAGATGTTACAATGTGAAATGCACAAAATGTCCCTAAATGGTCCCTAAAAGCCAAAGATGATGAAAAGCCAATGATATGGTATTGACTTTGCTGGGCCATTCATGGACTCGATGGTTCTGATTGTTGTGGATACCCATTTGAAGTTGCTGATGGTTATTCCAATGAAGTCAACCACCTCAGCAAAGACTGTCTCTGCTCTGAGGACTATCTTCATCAAATAGCTTACCAGAACAAACTATGAGTGGCAACGGACCACAATACGTATCAGAAGAATTCCGACTGCTTATAAAGAAAAACGGTATCAGGCATTTTAAGTCAGCTGCTCACCACACAGCAACGATTGGGTTAGCTGAAAGGTTTATCCAAACCTTCAAGACATCCATTAAAGTGATGGACAAGGAGGAGATTTCTCTACAGCACAAAGTGGATATCTTCCTTTTTCTGTATCAGAACTCTGTTCATGCAATGACAAAACAAATACCTGCAATGCTTTTCATGAACAGGAATCTGAGATCTCACATAGACCTCCTGAAACCAGATCTATGGAGGGAAGTGCAAAATAAACAGTTCAGAAAGTTGCCAAGTGAAGCAGCAAGGAGCTTTGAGATTGGACAGGAAGTTCTAGCTCTTGATTACCAAGAAGATAAAAGGGCACCTGATAGGATAGTTACAAGAACTAGACCACTGATGTACACAGTGGATGTTGGAAATCAGACATGGAGACATCATGTAGACTAGATACTGAACACTCACCAAAGAACATACCTGAGTTGGCTGCATTTAACAAAATAGAAATATTACAGTCACTGGACTTACCTCTCTGTGATGATGTCACTGACAGCAACATGATACCGTAATCCGAGAAAGTTGTCTTGACAAGACACCTACCAAACCTGTTGCCACTCCACAGGTCCAGAGGTGTGGTGAGAATGTTATCATTGATAAGACACCTGCCAAACCTGATTCCACTTCACAGGTCCAGAGGCACTATCTTGAAAGAAATAGAGCACCACCCAGGAGAATGAACCTTTAGCACTGTGCAGTTGCTATAGTCCATTATTGTGAAAGCATGTTTATTTGAATATGTTTATGAAAGGAAAATTGAATGTTTTGTACATAAACAGTTTTACGTTGCATTAATCTAAAGGGGGAAGAAGTGTAATATGTGGATCTTTTTTTTAGATCAAAGACACCCGCCCTCCCATTGATCTGTTGTCTGCATATGAGCTGTTGTCAACACATGTGCATTGTCTCTTTCTCACTCGCTCGTTGCAGTGTGAATACTCCAGTTAAAGCCATCTCCCATGTGCGTGCTTTTATTTAATTGATATGTAGTTGTGCACAGGCACAACACAACACATTCTCTAATAAGATACATTTGGGTATGAAACTCCTTGTTTGATTTGATTTCACATTTTCAATAGACCAACAAAATCATCTTCTCATCAACTCAAAATGGATCCAATGACATTTCATTCTAATAACAGTAGTCACTTACTTCAAAAATGCAATAATGTAGAATTGTGCTTTCTGAACCCACTACAGAATGTTGTTGAAAATATATTCTCTTAAGTATCATCACATTGTTTTCCATCCTCTGGACCAATCTTTTCATCTCATTAAATATTGACAATTATTTTTCTGTTAAACTCTATCTGCTCAGCAGAACTATAACCATTCTGTCATTGGTTCTTTGTTGGAACATGTGAAATAGGAGCCAGATTAGCCTTATGGCCTCTCAAGTTTGTGCTGTTGTTCAATGAAATCCTCATTTTAACCAAATCTCCATTTCATTACTTTCCTTCGAAACAAAAAAAAACAAGCACTTACAGCTTTGTATTTACCCAATCATTGTGCTTCAGCAGAAGTCCAAAGATTTGCAACTCTGAAAGCAAAAAAAATCTCTCATTATCTCATCCTAACTCACCAGCACTTTTTTCTGAGATGATGGCTCCTAGGTCTAGATAGAAAAAAAAAATTACTCAACATTTACCATATCAGGCCTAGTCAGAATATTTTATTTCAGTGAGATTACTTCTTATTCATCTAAATATCAATGAGCATCCAGCTCAGTCCCATAGGACACCACCTTATGCTATGAATAAATCTAATACAACTCCTCTTGTTTGGAAAACAATTCCGATCCCTTTGGAATAGAGGAAAACAATGATTTAGGTTATCCAAAAAAACAGAATCAAGATCAGACTTAGAATAATATATGGCTACACACTATTAGGCAGTCTGATTGGCAAATTTTGGGTACATGCCTAACATATCAACATAAAGCCTTAGACTTTGCTTCAGGAAAGAGTTACAGATCTTCCAAAAACTTACCACAAGTTAATCTTTGATATTTTAATATATTCATCTTTCTCTATACCTTATCCTACGACTACCTCAAGGGAATCAGGTTAGAGTTTTCATGATGTCATGTTGCTGGTCAGCAGATCAACAGTTAATATGATATCATTATCAATTAATTATCACTAGAAATTAATGTTGAAGCATGGTCATTGAGATTTCCCAGACAGCTCTGATTTCCTGAGAAGCTGAATGTACTTTCTACATTTTCTTTATTATGGCCCTACTGTTCTCTTGGCAAGAGATGGATAGGAAAAGGTACTCCAAGTATTAACAAGCCGCTCAATGAATCATGAGAAGGGAAGCTATTTGACTCATCTTGTACAGGCCACCTAAAAAAAGGCTATTAATATAAACCCTTCCTCAATCTGTAGCCCAGTAAACAATATCACATTAAATGTTCATCCAATTGCTGTTAGTTCTGCCTCCACAATTCTTTGAGATGATGTTCTGGACCACAATCAATTCTTAGGTGAAAGAACTTTCTTTCCTCAAATCTTCTCAAACATCTCTGGCAATTTTTGCCTTCTGTTTCTCCCCTCCTCCTCCCAAACACACAAGTTCCCGACTAGGTTTATCATGTTCCCTATCTAGGAGATGGTCCGCTTTGCATTTGTTCCATTAAATTTACCGTCAGCCTCTTTTGTTTGAAAACAATAATCTCTGAGCCAATTATTTTCTTCTCTCACCTAAAATTCAGACTGCCTGCATCCTGCAGAGGTTCCAGCTTAATCTTAAACTCAGCTGAACTGAACTAAATCTTAAACTAAGTACTCTGATTACGTTGGAGGGCCAATCACTTGTGCCATTTTCTTAGTTTTAGGGTCAGCTAAGAAAAGTGGAGACATCAATGTGGGTTGCTCATCTGATGAATATTGCGCTTAATGCATGCAGTTGAAGCGTCGAACAGAATTTATATTATTCCCTGGAGTGTTAATACAATGTAAATGAAGCCATATATATTGGTTTATATTGGAGAAGATGCAATGAAATAGTTTAGGATTCAGAGAGCATGAAGGCAATGACTATTTTTCTTTTTAGCTTCATGAATATTTACTTCCCTTTCATTGTTTCTATCATCTTGGCTTATTTTATTTTATGGTAAAACTAAGGCACGCTTAAAATTCCAAAATGGCACTTCAGTGTCCATTAGCAGCTAGAAGATGTGTGCTTTTTATAGTGGGTATATCCTATACTTCGCATTCCCCACTTCCCAACCTAAGATTGATTAGTTAGCATAATGCTATTCGAGCACCAGCAACATGGGTTCAATTCCACTGCTATCTGTAAGGGGTTTGTATTTTGTTCCTGTGGTCACATAGGCTTCCTCCAGGTGCTCCAGTTTCCTCTCACTTTCTAAAGAAGTATGGGTTGGTAGGTTAGTTGGTGACTTGGGGCAGCACAGGCTGATTGGGCCGGAAGGGCCTGTTACTCCGCTGTGCTCTATCTCTAAATATAAAAACAGATCATCTAATCTAGAGTTAGCAAAATCATCTTTTTGGGAAAACCGTGATCAAGAAGCAAAGATATTCCCTGAGTAATAACAAGATTGCATTGTCTTTAATTTTCTGGAATTTTGTGGCTTTGCGTCTGTTTTCAATGCTCACTTTAATATTTCCTTTTAGTAAATGGGACAGTATTGCAAAACAATGGCTGATTGCAATATACTGTAATTCTGATCCATTCAGTATGTTCAAGAACATTGTTTTATTAAGCAATTAATCAAGGGAAAAGAACAGTTTGTCCTATTAAAGTAAACACCGTCCGTGTATTCTATTAGCCTAGTCCCTGGTGACAGCAAAATTAAGAGTCATAAATAGCACTCAACTCCACTCATGACCACTGTTCAAAAAGGGAAGTCTGCTCATTTTATTGAAGGAACATTATCTCAAGCAAAACATTTCTCTTATATTTCTTTTGCTCACAGTAACTCTTGATAATAGCAAATGTAAAAGCATCTTTGCAATTTCTGACGGTCTGAAGGAGAAGGGCTCTTCTAAGTGGAAAAATCTCCTTCTTGTATCAAAATGACCTAACAGCTTCCTGTCACATAACAAGTACTTAAAATAAACTGCAAAACATGTTAACCATTATCACACCAATGGCTCTTAACCAATATTAGATTTACATGTTACAATATTTTAAGCTTGTTAGGTTATATAATTTCACCATTCTAATTTGATAACAAAGTTTTTGCTGTCTTCTTCATTACACTACCAGCGCAGAACCAATGCAAGACAAGCGAAAAAGCACAATGAAATGAAATCTGTGTGCATTGGAACATATTCCAAAGTTCAAAGTTCAAAATAAGTTTATTATCAAATTGCGAGCAGTATGGTGGTTGTCTGTTGTGTCCGACAACGACAGGAGACCTGTGCAGGAGAGTTTGCCAAAATGGAAAATCTGTTAAACACAGGCATTTCCACTCTCTTGACCTCTGAAGGCCGGATCCATTGGTGCAAACAAGCATCATAAACTGGGGTGTTCTTTGATTGCAGTAGAAGACTGCCTTCTGTGCTTTGTCATGCCCTTCGCTCTTCATGGAGCATTGCAGAACCGCCTGCCCTGGCCTCTGGATTTCACTGTAGATCTCATCAGCCCAGTCCACCAGAGCTAACTTTGCATGCTAGGACAGAAATATCCCTATCTCACTAGGGTGTGAGACCTGCCAGATGCCTTCACCTGATTTAGCCCACCTATTGAAGTGGTGTACCAGGGTGCGGCTGCTGTCGCATGCAGACAGTTATTAGGAGCCACAGTTGAGAACTGAGCTGACTGTCCTGGACACCCCATACGCCCCATTTACTACATACCCTGAGATTCATTTTCCTACAGACATTCACAGTAGAACAGAGAAATACAACAGAATTGATGAACTACGCACAAACACAGACTGACAAGCAATGTGGTAACTGAGACGACCAGTGCAAACGAAAAAAAAAAATGAGAACATGAATTGTAGAGTCCTTGAAGTAAGTGTATAGGATGTGTTGTAGAATCAGTTCAGAGTTCAGAGTTGAGATGACTAGAATATAAAAGCAATGCATTTTTGTGGCTGCACTCTTTGTAGATGTGCTCAATGGTGGAGAGGGCTTTGCCTGTGATGGACAGGGTTGTGTCCACCACTTTTTGTAAGCTTTCCCGTTCTTGCACATTGGTACTATGATGCAAAATGTCAGGATACTCGCTTGTCTGAAGCCATGGCTCTAATTCTGGAAGTTAAATTTTGCCACAACTGCCAAACTGTAGAGTTTATCAAGGGATTCTCATTGTGTTGATCGTGTTATGTCACTGAGCATATTATGGCTAGTAAATTACTGAAGTATGTCTGTTATGCATCTTAGGCACACACCTTGTTCTTGGATGAATTCTGACCAGTGGTGCTTGATTGGCAGACTGTCTTTCCCTCTTGAACTTCATAGCTGTTCCATCAGAGTAAGGGATGAAAAGCTAGGCTAAAGCAAAAGAGCAAAAAAATTGGAAGTTGCTGGGGAAGCCTGGAATAAATTTGCCTACAAGTGGGCAGGGAGTATTGTAACTCTTTGCTTACATCACATGGAACTACATTAAAGACTTTTCACTTAATCGTTGCAAGCAACCTCATGACCAAAACAATGGAAATAACATTCAGGTCCTCATGTCCAAAGTTGAACCTTTAAAAAACATATACAATTCAAAGAATGTTCAAAAGTTCTCAGCATCTTCAGGGTTCATATAGCACAGGTGTGTTCAACACCATTCAACAGATGAATGCTTTGAAAGGGAGAACACAACTACAAATGTGAAGATCCCTGCCGCACCTGATGACCCTGTGATCTCTGTCTCAGAGGCCAATGTTAGACTGTCTGACATTGTTAGGCAAGGCAGAAGGTCCTGATGGAGTACCCGGTAAGGCTCTGAAAACCTGTGCCAACCAACCAGCAGGAGTATTCAAGGACATTTTCAACCTCTCACTGCTATGCGCAGAAGTTCCCACTTGCTTCAAAAAGGCAACAATTATACCAGTGCCTAAGAAGAATAATGTGGGTTGCCTTAATGCCTTAATGACTATAGCCCAGAAGCACTCACATCGACAGTGATGAAATGCTTTGAGAGGTTAGTTATGGCTAGGCTGAACTCCTGTCTCAGCAAGGACATGGACCCATTGCAACTTGCCTATCGCCACATAGGTCAACGGCAGACACAATCTCAACATCTCTCCTCACGGCTTTAGAACACCTAGACAACACAAACACCTACGTCAGGATGCTGTTCATCAACTATAGCTCAGCATTTAATGACATCATTTCCACAATCCTGATTGAGAAGTCGCAGAACCTGTGTATCTCCTTCTGCAATTGGATCCTCAACTTCCTAACGGAAAGCCCCAAGTCTGTGTGGATTGGTGATAACATATCCTCCTCACTGGCGGTCAACACTGACACACTTCAGGGTGTGTGCTTAGCCCACTGCTCTACTCTCTATATACACATGATTGTGTGGCTAGGCACAGATCAAATACCATCTAGAAATTTGTTGATGATGCAACCATTATTGGTAGAATCTCAGGTGACGACGAGAGGGCTTACAGGAGTGAGATGTGCCAACTAATGGAGTGGTGCCGCAGTAACAACCTGGCACTCAACGTCAGTAAGACAAAAGAGCTGACTGTGGTCTTCCGGAAGGGTAAGACAAAGGAAAACATACCAATCCTTATAGAGGGATCAGAAGTCGAGAGAGTGAGAAGTTTCAAGTTCCTGGGTGTCAAGGCCTCTGAGGATCTAACCTGGTCCCAACATATTGATGTAGTTAAAAAGAAGGCAAGACAGCAGCTATACTTTATTAGGAGTTTGAAGAGATTTGGCATGTCAACAAATACACTCAAAAACTTTTATAGTTGTACCATGGAGAACATTCTGACAGGCTGCATCACTGTCTGGTATGGAGGGGCTACTGCACAGGTCCAAAAGAAGCTGCAGAAGGTTGTAAATCTAGTCAGCTCCATCTTGGGTACTAGCCTACAAAGTACCCAGGACGTCTTTAGGGAGCAGTGTCTGAGAAAGGCAGTATTCATTATTAAGGACCTCCAGTTCCCATGACATGCCTTTTTCTCACTGTTACCAACAGGTAGGAGGTATAGAAGCCGGAAGGCGCACATTCAGCAATTCAGGAACACCTGCTTCCCTTCTGCCATGCAATTCCTAAATGGACATTGAAGCTTTGGACATTACCTCACTTTTTTTTAATATACAGTATTTCTGTTCTTGCACATTTTTAAAAATCTATTCAATATATGTAATTGATTTACTTTTTATTTATTATTATGATGTTTTATTTTATTTATTATTACTTTTTTCTCTCTCTCTGCTAGATTATGTATTGTATTGAACTGCTGCTGCTAAGTTAACAAATTTCACATCACATGCCGGTGATAATAAAACTGATTCTGGTTCTGAATTCATATCTGCACGGCATGGACCACTAGAAGTAAGGTAATCTGTCCATGGAGTGTGTGATACTCATGAGCCCTGTGAAGAAATCAGTAATATAATGGGATCCCCAGATGAATAACAAGTCAGAAGATCAGCAAACGGTCACAGGTTGTACATGATGCCCATTTGTTCAAAATAGTGGAGACTGGAAGTTGAGGATGAGAGAAGAAAGGTTCAGAAGGATGGCAGAAGACTCCAAGATAGTGTTAATGCTGGCAGAGACCAGTTGAGCTGGATAACCTGCCTCTGAACAATATAGTTACTGTATTTATTTGGAGGCACGTGGCAGGTGAATACTGCAGAAATCAATGTATAACTGAAAGAAAGGAGAATGGGGAATAGCAAAAACAACAAAGAAAATCCCAATGGCTAAATTCATGCTTATGTATCTGGAATAAAATTCTGGGCAGGATAATAAGCAAATACATCAGAATCATTTATAAAACATTCAGCTGGTTTAATGTCAGAACTGTGGTCCCTTTCCATATTGACCTGCAGTGTCCAGTTTATAATCTTGTGTTATGTTTGACCTTTAAGTTCAAATGTATGGTATTCGTGTGGGAATGTATTTAATTATTTTCTTTTCAGAGCACCTCTCAAACTGTTCTAAAAGCCAGATATTTATAAATAATGGTGTAGTTGAGGAGCAGAGAAATTGAGCCATTGACTAATTGGCTAATTTTTGTTATTTTCTCAGATATGGATACATGAAATACTGACCCAATAGAGGATTATTTTTCTTGTTAACTTAAGTAATTTTAGGAACAGCATTACTTCAAATTCCAATGGGTTATAGAAGGTTACTCATTGCTTCGAAATCACACGTTTTAGAGGGTGGTTCATTGCAATTCTATCCGTTACAAAACTGTAATAATGATTAAGTTTTGACCCCTACCCCCCAACACAGAATTGACATTGCGTTGGGACCACCTCAGCTGAAGGGTTTTGAGGCTGCATGAACTTTCCACATCCAAGCTTCATAAAAAATGAATAGGAACTGCAGCCTTATTATTTGTGATTCTTGCACTCATGGCAATGTAATACTTTTTGGCTTTGCAATCTCATAATCTTACTTTTATTATTTAAATATCAGTGTGTGACATTTTTAGAATGCTTTGACCTCAGAACTGGCTCAGAACATTAAATATTAAATTGTTTATTACACCCTGAGATTGCAGCCATCTTGATCACTCTGAATTTGCACAGTCTGCACTGGGAGATGATGTTGCAAGGGAACATATAGTTTAGTTTAAAGTCTACTTTAGCGTTGCTGCAAAGAGGGTTTCAATCTTCACATGTGAGGAGAGGCATCAAGAGGGCAATAACAACAGCATTTCACAGAGAAGTATTTCGTGCTGTGAGGATAAAGTGAAGTAAGCATCAAGCAAAGTAATGCATTCTACTGTTTTATTAAAATTCTTCTCTGGCTGCTTGAATGAGCATTATGGACTCCAAAGTAAATCAATGTCATTTCTAGTTCAGTTGAGATCAGACAAGGGAAAGATATCATCCACCAAACTTAAAAAAATCTCTCTTTCTTTTGAGGCCTCATTTACAGCCGACAGCATCAGTGCATGGTTTACTGTTTTAGTTCTGCATGGAGGCTTTATTTTCGTTTCAGTAATTCAGCTTTCGTCAATATATGGCATGGAAACATTGCTTTCTGTTCACCTATTGGTGCTGTACTTTAAAACTAATACAAAATCAAATATTTATGACTGACATGATGCCGTTGGAAAGTTTTTTTAATAATTTTTTCTTCTTAAATCAAACTTCTCAGAAAAGATTGGAAAAGTTTCTGTGGATGAAATAGCTGAAGTGTTTTATTGTATTCTGCAATTACTATTAATGCAATTTATGGAAATTACTTTTCATAAACAAGATAATTCTTTAAAGTTAAATGAATAATAAGACATCGTACTACTTAATATGTTTTTGCATAATGTGTTCTTTAGCAGCATATAATAATTCTGTCTTGAAATCTAGAGCAAAGTAATGCAGTTTATGTTTAAACAAATGTTTATATACTCACATAGATAGTACACTGAATTGCAGATATCTCTATGAAATAATAGAATTAAATCTTGTAAATGCAATAGTTTTCTTTCGACCTTAGTATTGTGCTCAGTTCTGGTTGTCTCGTTATGGGAAAGATATGAAAGCCTTATAGAAGGTGCAGAGGAGATTTACAAGGATGCTACCTGGACTAAAGTGCATGTTTTATGAGGACAATTTGAGCAAGCTAGGGCTTTTCTCTTTGGAGCAAAGGTGTAGAAGACAGTAAGGTGGACAGAGAGTGCCTTTCTCCTAAGGTGGCAGTATCTAATTATGACAGGACATGCTTTTAATGTAATTGGAGTAAAGTAAAGGAGAAATGTGCGCAGAGAATGGTAAGTGCATGGAATGCATTGCCTGGGGTAATAGTAAAGGCAGATACATTAGGGGCATTTAGGAGATTCTGAGACCATCAGATCATAAGATATAGAAGCAGAATTAAACCATTCAGGCCTGGTCTGCTTTTTCATCATAGCTGATTTATTCTTCTGCATTCACCCTGTGATCCTCGATGCCCTGAATAATCAAGAACCTCTCAACCATCGCTTACGTATACCCAAGGCTTGGCCTCTACAATGAATTCCACAGGCTCAGTACCCACTGGCTAAAGAAACTCCTACTCATCTCTTTTCTAAATGGTCATCCCTCAGACTGAGTCTGTGCCCTCTGGTCCTAGACTCCTCCACTATAGGAAACATCCACTCCACATCCCGTCTGTCTGGGGCTTTTAGTATTCAATAGGTTTCAACGAGGACCCCCCACCCCATTCTTCTAAAATCAACCAGTACAGGCCCATTATTCTTGTGAATCTCCTCTGGACCCTCTCCAATGTCAGCACATCGTTTCATAGGTAAGGGTCCCAAAAATGCTCACAATAATCCAAGTGCCGTCTGATCAATGCCATATAAATCCTCAGTATTACATCCTTGTTTTTATATTCTAGTCCTGTCAAAATGAATGCTAACATTGCATTTGCCTTCTGCGCCATTAATTAAGTTAACATTTAGGGAATCCTGCATGAGGACTCCCAAGTCCCTTTGCAGCTTTCATTTCTGAATTTTCTCCCCATTTAGAAAAGCCTACATCCTTATTCCTTCAACCAAAGTGCATGACCATACACTTCCCTATATTATATTCCATCTGCCACTTCTCTTCCTTATCTCCCAATTTGTCTAATTGGTCTGTAGACATACAGCTTCCTCAATGCTACCTGTACCTTCACCTGTCTTTGTATTGTCACAAAGCCATCAATACTGTCATCCGATCATTGCCATAATGTGAAGCAAAGTGGTGCCAACATCAGCCCCTGCCAAACACCACTCGGCACCGGATATCCACTCTCACCTCTATTTTACTCTTCAGATATCTGAATAAACTTCTGGCATCATTTTAGATATTATTGGCCAGCTGACCTTCATATTTCTTTTGTTTTTATGCTATCTTTGACTTCCCTTGTTAGCCACTGTTGCCCCATCCTTCCTTTAGAATACTTCTTCATATTTATGATGTTTCTATCCTGCACCTTCTGAATTGCTCACAGAAGCTCCAACCTTCAGTGAGAAACCAACCTGTCATTCTGGTCTCCCTTACTTACCCCAAAGGATCATTTTTTGTACATGAATCCCTGGTAGACTCATAGTATGTATTGAGCATTTCAATACAAAATGAGTCATCTTATATATATATTGGTTGATTAAACATTCTTGCTCATTTAAATAATTCATTACAAGTTTTATGTATAAATACATAAATGCTACCACATGACACATGCGTGTCTCACCTAAGTAAACTCAAAGTTACACCTGCACTTTTGGACTCCCATGTTTTCCTTTGAATTTGTTTAATAGTTTGAAGTTACAAAACATAACACTAACTACGAGGTAATTTTGAAATGAACCTGAGATGACTATCAATCTGTTGAAGTGGAGCGAAAAAAAAAAGTAGTGCCGTAGGGAACAGTCGAGTTCAAAGCAGCATAACATATGTTCTTTCAGAAATGAAGACTTGATCAAGTTTTAAAAAGGCAGAAAACAGAAGAAT
Organism: Mobula birostris; assembly: GCF_030028105.1. Classification (NCBI taxonomy): domain Eukaryota; kingdom Metazoa; phylum Chordata; class Chondrichthyes; order Myliobatiformes; family Myliobatidae; genus Mobula; species Mobula birostris. The sequence goes on along the minus strand of NC_092374.1, from coordinate 22,800,976 downwards.
TCATAGGTTCATGAAGAAAAGGAAATTTTCACAAGCTCAGAACCAGTGAGGTCTAGGTGAAAATAATAATTCTTAAAAAAATCAAAAATGACTGGTTACATAGGAAAGATTGACAAGTTTGATTACACAACAGGCTCTTGTATACTGAACTATTGGAACAGTAGTTTGAAGTAAATGAAATAGCCAATGGGAAGCAAGTCCCAATTTTGCTAAGTGCATTGAGGTTAAAGGCATACAATTTGTTTTGAAGTTTGACTGCTCCAACCAAACTAGCTGAAATGAGCTTTGCTGCTATTGTAAAAGTAATGCAGGAACATTTAGATCCAAAGGCATTGTTGAATGCAAAACACTTTAGGTTTTGTAAGCAGAATCAAAAAGAGGGGGAGTCCATTTCGGCATATGGGGCTGAATTCAGGAAGTTGTCTGAGCATTGTCAGTTCAATAATGGGCTTAAAGATCACTTAGTTTGAGAAATCTTAAAAGAAAGCATTCAAAAACAGCTCCTAGCTGAAACACAACTTACGGTAAAAGCATAGTCAAAATTGCTGTATCAATGGAAACAGCAGACAGAGATGAAATTGAGTTGCAGTCAGGAATGAAAGTGAGCATGAATAGAATTACAGAGTTGAAACAGAAACCAGCCTGGCCTATCAAATTCTGTTACTGCCGGAGCAGGAGCTCACATACACCAGAGCAATGCAGGTTTAAAGGTAAAACTTGCAGAAAATTCCACAGTCACATACAAAGATCGTGTTGGATAGACAGCAATAAATAGACTGCTCGGAGAAGGTAAAAAGCTAAAATATCAAGTTGCAATTTCAAAAAGAGCACTGATCTGCAAGCTGTTCATGAAAAATCTGATACTAATGAGAGTGACACAAGATTGCATAGCCTCAAGATTCACAGTGTGAAAAATAACAGTAGACAAGTAACACACATAAAAATTGCTGGTGAACACAGCAGGCCAGGCAGCATCTATAGAAAGAGGTACAGTCAACATTTCGGGCCGAGACCCTTCGTCAGGACTAACTGAAAGAAGAGATAGTAAGAGATAGTAAGAGACAAGTAATATCCCTTATGCCAGAAGTGAATGGCAAACTATTTAAAATGGAATTGGACACTGGTTCAGCTTTTTCAGTCATTCCACAAAATGAGTTTGACTGGCATTTCAAAGGTACCAAACTGAAGCCTTCTGATAGTGAACTAGGAATTCTGCTGGAGAAAAGCTAACTCCTGTGGGAATGATATTCATAAATGTGAAATACAACAACCAACAAGCCACATCGAGCTTGTCTGTGGTACAAACAGAGGGACCATCATTGTGGGGCTGTGATGACTGAGACAACTACAACCTGATTGGAGATCCATCCACTATTTGCATGCCATATCCCCAGCAATGAAGCCACGTGAAAGTGAATTTAGTATGGTACTGGATGATGCCACAAGTACTTGCTTGCTGAACACCGTGAACCATTGCTGAACAGAGGCCAAACAGGTATTGGTGCCAATCTCTGTGCCTCTGGTTGAAAAGCACATTGGACCAAGGAAGGACTATGCTGCCAAGAGGAAGCAAGAAAGTGATGAAAGTACTGGTCTAACTAGGGCAACACACACAAAATGATGGATGAACTCAGCAGGCCTGGCAGCATCTATGGATAAAAGTACAGTCGACATTTTAGGGCCGAAACCCTTTGGCAGGACAGGCAGGGTTTCATTCCAAAATGTTGACTGTACATTTTCCCATAGATGCTGCCTGTCCTGCTGAGATCCTCCAGCATTTTCTGAGTATGTCACTTGGATTTCCAACATCTGCAGATTTTCTCTTGTTGGTGGTCCAACTACAGCAGTTTCTGTAGGCAACATATCTGAGAAAGGTTCTGATATGTTGACCAGGCAGTTACTTGAGCAATGTGGCTGAGTTTTTAAGTTCAAGAAGCTTCAGGAAAATTGCAACTTTCGACTTTTGTGAGTATAAAGTACCAGAATCTACCCTGAGTGCATTAATGCTATTGCATGAACATCAAGTAGGAGACAAAAAGTTTACAGTAGATGCAAACGACCAAAGCCCATCTGGATGAATGGAAGGCCGAAAAGAAAGGAGTCAATGGAGATACAAAAACAGAGGATTTGTCATGTGATGTTGCAGATGAGGAAACCAAGAAGAGGGATCAGGTTGTAAGGGGAGCAATAGCAGGAATAATAAGGGAATACTCCAGTGATCTAAATGGACCTTCCTAAGATGCACAAACTAGAAGAAGAAGAGATGGAGAGAAAGAATGTAGTGTCAGAATGAGAATGGTGCGAAAGACAGAAGAAGCATGAGAAAGAAAAAGAAATGGATTGAAGTAGATCAAAGAGAGAGAAAAGGAGGAGGAAGGTGTCTAGAGCTGTCAGAACCACCACGAAGGAAGCCCCAGATTGTTTGAGATTGTTTTCACACCCGCAAGCCTCAGCAGCCAAGCAGAGTGATCTCGCTTGTCAGGAAAGATGATATCCCACAAGAGTAGGAAATCCTCCACAGCAATTAAATCTTTCAGTCCGAATGTGACAATTTAAAATTTACTATGCTGTGAATATCCATATATGGTAGTTGTATTATATAATATGTTGTGTATATAGTTAAGATGCATTCTCAATTGATTGATCACTACCACATGATAAGTACATGGCTCATTTAAAATAAACTCAAAGTTACACTTGGGTTTTCAGATTCCCATGTTTTCCTTTGAATTAGTTTAACATTTTGAAGTTACAGAACATAACACTCATGAACTCAATATATTCCGGGGTCCGCCATGAGAGTGCTGGTGGCTATAACAAGAGTGGGTCCAAAGGTACCCTGGGTCTGTTTCGACACAGTAATATTTCCACATCAGGAACGACCATAAGACCATAAGACATAGGAGCAGGATTCGGCCTTTTGGCCCATCGAGTCTGCTCTGCCATTTCAACATGGCTGATCGAATTTTCCTCTCAGTCCCAATCTCCAGCCTTCTCCCTGTATCCTTTCATGCCCTGACCAATCAAGAATCTATAAATCTCAGCCTTAAATATACATAAAGACTTGGCCACCACAGCTGCCTGTAACAACAAATTCTACAAATCCACCACTCTCTGGCTAAAGAAATTCCTTCTCATCTCCATTTTAAAAGGATGTCCTTCTATTCTGAGGCCGTGTCCTCTGGTCTTAGGCTCTCCCACCAAAGGAAACATTTTCTCTACATCCACTCTATCAAAGCCTTTCACCATTCGATAGGTTTCGATGAGGTCACCCCTTATTCTTCTGAATACCAATGAATACAGGCCCAGAGCTATTAAATGCTTTTCACATGACAAGCCATTCAGTCCTGGAATCATTTTTATGAACCTTCTTAGCATCCTCTCTAGTTTCAGCAAATCCTTTCTAAGATAAGGGACCTAAGCCATCTCACAATACTCCAAGTGAGGCTTAACAAGTGTTTTACAAAGTTTCATTATTATATCCTTGTTTTTATATTCTAGTCCTCTTGAAATAAACGCTAATATTGCATTTGCATTCCTGATCATAGACTCAACTTGCAAATTAACCTTCAGGGAATCCTACACAAGGACTCCCAAGGCCCTTTGCATTTCAGTTTTTATATTTTCTCTCTATTTAGAAAATAGTCAACCCTTGCATTTCTTCTACCGAAGTGTATGATCATACACTTCTTGACATTGTATTCCATCTGCCACTTCTTTGCCCATTCTACTATTCTGTCTAAGTTCTTCTGTAGCCTCTCTACGTCCTCAAAATTACATGCCCCTCCACATATTGTCATATCGCCAGCAGCTTTGCAACAAAGCCATCAATTCCATTGAAATATAACATAAAAAGAATCGGTTCTAACACAGACCACTGTGGAAAACCATTAGTCACTGGTAGCCAACCAGAAAAGGCTCCCTTAATGCTCACTCTTTGCCTCCTGCAAATCAGCTACTGCTTTATCCATGCTAGTATCTTTCCTGTAATACCATGGGCTTGTAACTAGTTAAGTAGCCTCATGTGTGGCATCTCGTCCAAGGCCTTCTGAAAATGCAAGTACACAACAGCAATTGATTCTTCTTTTTCTATCCTGCTTGTTACTTCTTCAAAGAATTCCAACAGATTTGTCAGGCAGGACTTCCCTTGAGTAAACTTTGTTGTCTATGGTTTGTTTTATCATGTGCATCCAAGTACTCTGAGACCTCATCCTCTATAATTAACTTCGAGATCTTCCCAAATACTGAGGTCAGACTAACCGGCCTATAATTTCCTTTCTTCTGCTATTCTGCCTTCTTGGAGAGTGGAGAGACATTTACAATTTTGCTGGAGCCCAGAACCATTCCAGCGTCTAATGATTCTTGAAAGATCATTACCTAATGCCTCCACAATCTCTTCAGCCACCTCTTTCAAAGCTCTGGGGTGTATAACATCTGGTCCATGTGACGTATCTACATTCAGACCTTTCAGTTTCCCAACAACCTTCTCCCTAGATACTGTCACTTCACACACTTCATGCCCCCTGACACCTGGAACTTCCACCATGCCTCCAGTGTCCTCCACAGTGAAGATTGATGCAAAATACTTATTCAGTTCATCCACTATTACATTGTGCCCCATTACTACCTCTCCAGCATTGTTTTCCAGCAGTGACAGCTGTCTTTTACACTTTATGTATCTGAAGAAACTTTTGGTATCCTCTTTAGTATTTTCGGTTAGTATCCTTTGGTATTCCATCTTTACATTAATGACTTTCTAAATTGCCTTCTGTTGGTTTTTAAAAGCTTTACAATCTTCTAACTTCCCAATAATCTTTGCTCTCTTCAGCTTTTATCTTGACTTTGACTTCTCTTGTTAGCCATGGTTGTGTCATCTAGCAATGCTTCAGGTTGCTAGAAACTGTTTCCAGGTTTTGCCCCTTAGTTGTAGACCTGTACCATGCTTCAAAGTGGTTTAATTCTTTATAACTTTTACATGGTGTTGTGTAGGAACAGCTTCTTCCTCTCTGCCATCAGATTTCTGAACGGACAACTAAACAATCCATGGGCACTACCTCACTAGTTTTGCTCTTTGTGCTCTAGTTATCACTTTAAAATTTTAATGTATATTTCTTATCATAATTCATAGTTTTTATATACTGCTGTCACAATACAACAAAGATTATGACAGATATCAATGATATAAAACCTGATTCTAATTCCAATTTTGATTTGCAAGAACACAGTACGTTTGAAGATGAATTTTTAAATGGATATTTCACACATACAGCAACTGCACATGTGTCTCTTTTACCAAATTAATGTTGCATTTAAGTGTAAGGGGTTTCTTCTTTTATGTTACTGTGTAGGTTAATTAAAATGGCTTCTTTGTTATGTTATAATTAAAATGGCTTCTCTGTGATGTTAACTGCTGAGACAGTGGTTCTCTTTCTAGCAGCTTGCTTGGGTTATATTACTGATAAGGAGAATTATATCCATTTGTTAACCAATTGGGATAGGTGTTATTCTTTCCTGTGTGTCTGTAAGCTATTGTGATGTGTGGGTTTTTGGGCAGAAGGCGCGATGGGGAGAGAGGGAGTGGACACGATGCTGTGAGCTGGCCGATGGGTCTGATCCCGAGCCGGAGTCCGAGGTCCAGGGTCTTCGGCGAGGAGAGGAGACAAAGACAGACTCGTGTGGAGCGTCTGGTTGACCACCGTGGTTGGTCCCAGGCGGCAGGTCGAGGTGGTCGGTGGGGATCGAATGGTGAAAAGAGGACCGTTACTAGAGCTCCAACTGTTTGTGCACGAAGAGATTGAACTCTGATAGGTTTTGCACCTTTTACTTTCCTTTTATATTTTATCGCTGATTACAATTTATAGATATTACTGGAACTATGTAATTAGTATTTAATCATATATGGTGTATTGTCTGTTATTTGGCCAAGTGGGGTACATCACACAGCATCCACACAAACTTAATTACCCAGTTTGGCGGGGCCGAAGGCTGCTTCCCCTAGACCAAAGTGAGTTGAGCGAGCCTGAGGCTTACCGGGGGGCTACATAAGAATAAATAACAATCAAAATTAACCTCATAAAAAGCCAACAAAAAAGATATCAGAAGGATATCACAATATCTCAGGATCACATTGGACTTTTTTTAGATTGAACGGTAGTCTTGAGAAATAAAATGTCAATTAACATTTCCAGCCCATGTTAGAACAGCAATTTGTCATGAAATCAACAATATATTAAAGCATTGAAGCAATACTGGATGTATTTAGATTGCATGGTCATTTTGGAGGTTTTAGGACACTGAAGGTCATCTGTTATTAATGTTAAGTTGATGTGGCTATAATCAGGAAACTCAAAAATCTTTAAATTATAGCTTTATAAAATACTATATTTCAGCCCAAGCTGAAGACCATTCTGAAGGATTTTAAATCATCCTCCGAGCCCACAGATTCACACCTGACATGTGAATTACAGTAGTATCTTTGAGCTAATTTGCACGGTTTGAATAATTATTACTAGTGCAGTAAAATTTTAATGGCTGCATCAAATGTTTATCACAGTAGAAGGTAAAAGCTGTCTGTGAAATTATAATGCATCATTTTGATAGATAGTGCTAATGGAACCACAAATGTGAAATTTGTACAACATCTGAGCGCAGTCCAAAACTGGTCATTTTTGGGGAGAAAGCTGTGAATCTTTGATTCAACACGGTGGGAAAACATAAGAGATTTAAGCAAATTACACAATAAAATGCATTAGTACAGCCGTACTTCAAAAGTACTTCTTTGCTTATAATGTTTCAGGGATGGACCGAGTTTGTCAAATACATTATCAAGCATGTGCAAAATGGTGAAGTTACAAACCTAGCATCTAAAGTCTTGTACCATTAACCCAAGAAGAAGCGTAATCCTGCTGGCAATTTAATTTTAAATAATAAAATAAGATCAGAATTTTTATTAATAAACCTGTGTAGTTTTGTTTATTTTGTTTCACAAATGTATTTTAAGCGAGCAAATTGTCCTTCTGGAGCCTGGTTTATATGATTCAGAATCAGGTCTAATATCACTAGCATAGATCATAAAATTTGTTGTTAGACAGCAGCAGTACAATGCAATATATAATAATGAAAAGATTGTAAATTACATTAAGTGGTGTGTGTATATATATATATATATATATATATGTAGTGCAAAAAGGGACAAAAAAAGTAGTGAGGTAGTGTTCATGAGTTCAATGTCCATTCAGAAATTTGATGGCAGAATGGAAGAAGCTGTTCCTGAATCACTGAGTGTGTGACTTCAGACTCCTGTACCTCTTCCCTGATGCTATCAAAGAGAAGAGGGCATGTTCTCACCGATAGGGGAGGCCTTCAAGTGTTAGCTCCATGGAAAACAAACTAGGTTGTGTTAGCCTGTGGCTCACCTTGCGGGAGATGAGGAAGTGCTACATACTTGTTCTTGCAGAAACATGGATCAACGACAACATCCCATCCTCCATCAGTCTTCAAGCCATGGCACTCAAAGACTTGTGCTAACATTATGTTTTGTGACTGTATGTGCTACGTAACTATTTGTGCTGTGTGCTGTATGTACTGTGCTTTATACCTTGGCCCCAGAGGAATGCTGTTTTGTTTTATCGTAGATATATGTATGGTTGAATGACAACTGCACTTGAACTTGAATTTGAATTTGAACTTGGATTGGTGGGCACTCGCAGACTATGTTAGCAATGCTGTTTCTTCAGAAGATCTTTAATGGGATTGAAACACTGGGAAGTATGGTTAACACAAGGTAATTTCCTGCCTAACAGACACTATGAGAAATTATAGCTGCAAGATTAGTAGGTGGAGTTTCATTTTCTCCACCTAGGAGAGGATTTTGGCAGTAGGAACACAGTGTGCAACAACTTAGTGAGGTAAATAAGAAAAAAACATGATAGCTCTATGTATAACAGAAGGATTCTCGCAAGGAAAAATAGCCAGTAGGTGGAGGCAAGTAATCAAACTAATATATGAAGAAACAAGAAGAATCAAAAATCTGAATCACTTACTTGCTTACTTACTGCTTTTTATGCCTTTGCTGGAGTTGGAGAAAGATTCTTTATTGCTATTTCCATAACAGTTTTGCTTTATCCATCAGGGTTGTTAGCCCTGAACTGAAACCCTGTACCTGGAGGATGGGTGGACTACCCTTAGTCTGACCTCTACTCATTGGCCCGTTCAGCATGGGTAACCCTACTTAGAGTCAAAGCATAAAGACCTGACTCCAGCCAGCATAGCTGTCCGGGTCATTGAGACATGCAAGCTTCCAAACCATGAAAAGGTCATGGTCCTCTTGGAGGGTATCGGAATCAGAATAAGGTTTATTGTCAATGATGCTTTAATCAAAAAGTCACAGATTCCGGCATACTTTTGGACTGGAAAATTGCAAATGTCACTCCTCTCTTCAAGAAGGGAAGAAGGGAGAGAGGGAGAAGAAAGGAAATTGTAGACCAGTTAGTCTGACCTCAGTGATTGGGAACATGTTAGAGTCGTTTATTAAACTTGCGGATTCTGGGTACTTGGGGGCACATGATAAAATAGGCCATAATCAGCATGGTTTCCTTAAGGGAAAGGTTTGCTTGAGAAATCTGTTGGAATTTTTTGAAAAGATAATAAGCGAGGTAGACAATGGAGAATCAGTGGATATAGTGCACTTGGATTTTTGGAAGGCCCTGGACAAGGTGTCACATAAGAGCCCATAATATTACAGGGAAGATACTAACATGGATAGAGCATTGGCTAATGGGCAGGAGGCAAAGAGTGGGAATAAAGAGAGCCCTTTCTGGTGGGCTGCCAGTGACCAGTAGTGTTCCACAGAGGTCACTTTTTATGTAATATGTTAATGATTGGATGATGGAATTCATGGCTTTGAGGACAAGTTAGTGGATGATATGAATATAGGTGGAGGAACAGGTATTTTTGAGGAAGCAGGGAGTCTCCAGAAGGACCGAGACAGATTAAGAGAATGGGCAAAGAAGTGGCAGATGGAATACAGTGTCTGGAATTGTATAGTCATGTACTTTGATAGAATAAATACAAGCCTAGGCTAGTTTCTAAATGGAGAGAACATTCAAAAATCTGAGGTGCAAAGGGATCTGGGAGTCCTTGTGCAAGATTCCCTGAAGGTAAATTTTCTGGTTGAGTCAGTGGTGAGGAAGGCAAATGCAATGTTGGTATTTGTTTCGAGAGGACAAGAATATAACAACAAGGTTGTAATTTCGAGGATTTATAAGGAACTGGTAGTGCCTCACTTGGAGTATTGTGAGCAGTTTTGGGACCCTTAGAAAAGACGTGCTCATATTGGAGAGGTTCAAAGTAGGTTTACAAAAATAATTCTGGCTTTGAGAGGCTTATCACATGAAGAGCATAGAAACATAGAAAACCTGCAGCACAATGAAGGCCCTTTGGCCCACAATGCTGTACCGAACATGCACTTCCTTTAGAAATTGCCTAAGGTTACCCATAGCCCTGTATTTTTTCTAAGCTCCAAGTACCTATCCAGGAATCACTTAAAAGCATTTAATGACTCTGGGCCTTTACTGACTGGAATTCAGACGAATGAGGTGAATTTCACTGACAGCTATCAAATGTTGAAAGGCGTCAATGGAGTGGATGTGGTGAGGATGTTTCCTCTGGTGAGGGAGTCAAAGACCAGAGCACAGCCTCAGAAAAGAGGAATGTCCATGTAGAATGGAGATAAGGAGGAATTTCGTGAGCCAGTGAGTAGTAAATCTGTGGAATTCATTGCCACAGGCGGTTGTGGAGGCCAAATCCTTGGGTAGTTTGAAGGCAGAGGTCGATAGATTATTTAACAGTCAAGACAAAAGGGGAAGGCAGGAGAATGGAACTGAGAGGGTAATGGATCAATCATGATGAAATGGTGAAGCAGTCAATGGCCCAAATGGCTCAAATGGCCTAATTCTGCTCCTATACCTTATGGTCTTATTTAAGAAAGTTGACAAAATAAAACAGTATTCAGATGAATAAAAACTGGGTGCAATATTACTGAATGTGGTTGTGATCAGGTTGGTTCTCTATGGGTGGGGATGTGGGGCTGAGGAGGTGTAAATGCGAGGCCCACAGTCTCCCTGGCCCATTTTTTTTACAGATATGTTGAAGAGAGCTAGAAACAGGATCAATAACATTTTACACAAGAATTAGATAGGTGGGGAAATGTGAGATAAAGAGAAAGGAAAGGGAGCGATGGGATTAATTAAAAGGGTGGCACTGCTAATATAAAGTAGTGGTTAGCATAGCACTATAGCAGCTCCAGAAACCTGGGTTTAATTCCACTGCTGTCTGTAAGGAGTTTCTGTGTTCTACCAATTAACATGTGGCTGTACTCAAGGGTTAGTAAGTCATGCTGTTATAATTGGGTGGCATGGGCTTGCTGTGCCAAAAGGGCCTGTTACCATGCTGTACCTCAAAATTAAAAAAAAGTTAAAATCTTCTTGGAAGAGCTAGCACAATCATATTGGGCAAAATAACTTCTTTCTATTCTGTGGGATTCCATTTTATGAAGTTATGCATAGGAAGTCTGAAGAAAAAGCAGTTTCAGACTCTGAAAGTAGGAAAGAAAGCCTTGTGTATATACTGACCTTTGAACCAGAAGTATTAGTAAGGAAGTGTGAGATGGTAGCCCAGGCCAGTAAGGAAACAGCTGACGTACAGTATGTAGGGTAAAATAGTCTTTGCTCTTCATAGAACCATAGCAGTAAGAAATATAAATTACTTTAGCCACTGCTTTGAACACCTCTTTCAGGTAATAACAAGACATCTTTCAAATATGCATTGTAAGTTTTGCAAATCACAAAGAAGGCATGTCAGCATCTTTACTTTGTTTGGAGTTTACAGAGATCCAGTAAGTCAGCTATGCCTTGTACAAATTCCTATGGATGTACAGTGGGAAGCATTCTGACTGGTTACAATGCCGCCTTGTTAGGAGGTTCCAAAGCACAAGATGGAAAGAGCCTGCAAAGGGTTTCTGACTCAACTCGTTCTATCAGGGACACAAACCTCCCCACCATCGAGGACAACTTCAAAAGGTGGTGCCTTCAAAAGGCAGCATCCACCAATAAAGACCCTCACCATGCCATCTTCTCATTACTTCCATCCAGAGGAGCTACAAGAGCCTGATGATCCTTATGCAATGATTTTTGACCAGCTCTTCTCTGCTTCCATCAGGTTTCTGAATGGTTCCTGAACCCCTGAACACTAACTTGTTACTCCTTTTTTTTTTGCACTATATATAATTTTTTTTTGTGATTTATAGAATTGTTTGTCTTTGCACTGTTGCAGTCAAACAGCAAATTACATGTCATATGCCAGTGATAGTAAACTAATTCTGAATCTGACTCCGATTCTGAAGCATAGTCACTATTGTAATGTAGGAAACACATGGGTCAGTTAGTACAAATTAAGTTTTCACAAACAGTAATGAAATAGTTGATTAAATCATCTGTCATGGTAACATTGAATAAAGGCTTGGGTATTGCTAATGGTTCTTTTTATCCACTTTCATTGGTTTAATATCATATCTAATGGGGCAGAACTTTTAATGGTATAAAATTTCCTCATTTTCTGCACTGGAGCATCAATCTAGATTGGTAATCTCATCACTTGCAATGTAACTCAAACTTACTGGATCAGAGTCAAGGCTACCGACTTTACAGTTGGTATAAGCTAAGGATAAAGATTAGCTTTATTTGTCACATGTACATCAAAACATAGAAACATGCAATGAAATGTGTCATTTGTGTCCACGACCCACACCGTCTGAATACGTGAAGACCACAGATATTACCATGCTTCTAGCGCTAACAGACCTGACTGTGCCCACAACTCTCTAACTCCAACACGTTCATCTTTGGACAATGGGAGGTAACTGCAGGAATCCCACATGGTCACAACTTACACAAAGCAACAGGAATTGAACCTGGATCTCACAACTGGTTCTGCAAAGTATTATGCTAACTGTATGCTGCTGTGCTGCTACCCACTGTAGATGCCAAATCAATTGTGGTCTTACAAGAGAAATGAAAAATGATTTTCACTAGAACTAGGGGGACATAGCCTCAAGATTCAGGGGAGTAGATTTAGGACAGAGATGAGGAAGAACTGCTCTTCCCAGACAGCAGTGAATCTGTGAAATTCTCTACCCAGTGAAACAATGGAGGCCACCTCAGTAAATATATTTAAGACAAGGTTGGATAGATTTTTGCATAGTAGGGGAATTAAGGGTTATGGGGAAAAGGCAGGTAGGTGGAGATGAATCCATGGCCAGATCAGCCATGATCTTATTGAATGGCGGAGTAGACTCAATGGGCCAAATGGTCTCTTCATGCTCCTATTTCTTCTTTTTTTATGTTCTTATGATTTAGCTGTGGAAGCAAGTGTACAGAGAAACAAAATGGAGGAAGAGCTTATAGCTGGAAATAAAAATATCTCTGTCATGAGTAATAACATGACAGAGCGAGTTCAAATAGACACCTTGCTTCAAGTCGATGGACTGGGCCATGTTCAAGGACTCATCAGAAGATCTGAACGAATATGTCATTGTGCTCATGGGCTATATGAAGACAGTTGTAGATGAGTATGTCCTTACAAAATGATCCCAACCAAAAGCCCCGGATAAACCAAGAGGTCCACAATATGCTGAGTGCCAGATCAGTGGTCTTCAAGTAAAATACGATAGGTCTAGATCTGACCTCAGGAAAGCTATCTCACATGCAAAGCATCAAGTCCTGACCGGCCTTGAATCAAAGAAGGATGCTCAGCAGGTGTGGCAAGGCTTGAGTGCTATCACCTCCTACAAAGTGAAACCAAGCGCCATATCCCAGGACACTACATCTGCATGAAGTGCATCTGGCTGCAGCTCCTTGAAGACCGTGGTAGGGATCTGGAGCAGCAGTTGGATGACCTTTGGCTTGTTCGGGAGAGTAAGGAGATAATCAATCTGAATTACAGGGAAGTAGTCACCCCTAAGCTGCAGGAGGTGAGTAGCTGGGTGACTGTCAGGAGAAATAGACATGTGAATAGGCAGTTAGCGTAGAGCAACCATGTGGTATACCATTTTGGAGCAGCACACACAAAATGCTGGTGGAATGCAGTAGGCCAGGCTGCATCTATAGGAAGAAGTACAGTTAACGCTTCGGGTCGAGACCCTTCGTCAGGACTAACGGAAAAAAGAGATAGTAAGAGATTTGAAAGTGGGAGGGGGAGGGGGAGAATACTGTTGTGGGGGTTGACCTCCCAAGGGAATGCCACCGAGACCTGGTTAAAGGTACTGAGCATGGATCAATGGTGCGGAGGGAAGGAGGGAGAAGAGGGGATTCAATAGTCGGGGAAACAGACAGGGGATTCTGTGAATAGGAACGGGATAGCTGAATAGCATATTGCTATCCAGGTGCCAGAGTCAGGGACATCTCAGAATGTATGCACAGCATTTTGGAGGGGGAGGGAGAGCAGCCAGATGTTTTGGTATATGTTGGTACCAATGACATGAGGGAAAAGTAAAGAGGTCAAATTGGAAGAATAGGCAAAAAAGTGGCAGATGGAATAGAGTGTTGAGAAATGTGTTATAATGTATTTTGGTAAAAGGAACAACAGTGTGGATTATTATCTAAATGGGAAGAAGGTTCAAACATCAGAGGTGCAGAGGGATTTAGGAGTCCTTGTGCAAGACTCCCAGAAGGTTAGTTTACAGGTTGAGTCTGTGATAAAGAAGGTAAATGCAATGTTGGCATTTATTTCAAGGGGAATAGTATCTAAAAGCAAGGAGATAATGCTGAGGCTTTATAAGACATTAGTCAAGCTGCACTTATGGTCAACAGTTTTGGGCCCCATATCTCAAAAATTATGTGTTGTCATTGGAAAGAATCCAGAGGAGGTTCATGAGGAAGGTTCCTGTAATGCAGATGTTAACATATGAGGAGCATTTGACAGCTTTGGGTCTGTACTCACTGGAATTTTGAAGAGTGCGGGGTGATCTCATTGAAACCTACCAAATGTTGAAATGACTAAATAGGGTGGATTGTGGAGAGGATGTTTCCTACGCTGGGAGTATCCAGAACAAGAGGGCACAGCCCTCTTTAGGACACAAGTAAGGAGGATTTTTTTTTTGCCAGACAGTAGTGAATCTATGGAATGCTCTGCTACAGACCGCAGTGGAGGCCAAGTTCATGCATATACTAAGGCAAATGTTGATCGTTTCCTGATCGGTCAGGGCATCATAGGATTTGGCGAGAAGGCAAGTGTATGGGTTGAGTGGGATCTAGGATCAGCTATGATGGAATGGCGGAGCAGACTCGATGGGCTGGATGGCCTAATTCTGCTCCTATGCCTTATGGTCTTATGATCTACTATTACTATCATTTTCTTTTCATTTTGTATATGCCACTTGTTGTATTTCGCACATTGGTTGCTTGTCTCTATCATGTGAGTTTTTTTCATCCTTGGTGCTTCTTTCTATTTACTGTGAATGCCTGCAGGAAAAATGAATCTCTGGGTAGTATATGCTCGGAGATAACAAATTTTCTTTGAACTTTTAAACATTAAAAAGCCTCATGTTCCTAAGTTTGCAAAGCTTAATGAACCTGCCAGTGTATTGCAAGAAAATGTTTTCACAAAATAGTGATATGACCGATGCATGAATTCCAGTGAGATTTTTATCTCCATCCATCAGACACAAGCTGCCTTGCTCAAAAGAGAGTTAGGGGCTTGCATCGTTCCAAATTGGCAGGTATATTTTCTCTCACATTAGATGCTACTTTTATACTTGTGTACGTGAAGTTGTGTTGGAAGGAAAAATGTCCAATGAATCCTTAGGCCGATGATATACGCATACACACACACACACACACAGACACAGACACACACACACGCACACACGCGCACACACACGTGCACACACACACACATACACAGACACACACACACACACACACACACACACACACAGAAACACACACACAAACACACACACACACACAAACACACACACACACACACACACACACACACACAAACACACACAAACAGCAACCTACAGAAACGCAAAGAAAACACACACAAATGCGTGTACATAAAACAGGAACATACACAACACACACACATTATATCCACAAACAGAAACACACAGAATTAGCGACTAAGACACATATAAACACCTGCACAAACAGAATCATACATAAGCATTCACGCACAGCTGAACAGAAACACATACAAACACACCCACACTCACAAAGAAACACACAAAAAAGATACACGGGCAAGCACACAACTCAGCTTCCCGAAAATGCAGAGCACAAGAGGGAGAAAATATGTTAGAAATGGACAAAACTACATGGCATTAAGATATTGTAGGGATGGTAATTAACTGGAGCAGAGATGGAGAATGGACAATTTAACACCTTTTGAAACATACATTTTGAAGGGTTTTGAGAGGATGAATGTGGTGATCATATCTATTCTTGTAAGAAAATCTGGAACTAAGAGTCACCATGCAAGACAGATAAGTTGGAAATTATTCATTCAGAGGGTGATGAATCTTTGAATTTCTCTTCCTCAAAAGATGGTGGAAGCAGTCCTTGAATATTTTTAGAAACGAGTTCAATAAATTACTGAAAAAGAAGAAGATGAAAGGTTTATGTGGGTAGACAAAGATGTTCATCTGAGGTTGCAGTCATTTCAATCATAAACACCTGATGAAGGTCCTCGGCCAAAAATGTTGGCCTTTTATTCTTTTCCATTGATGCTGTCTGACCTGCTGAGTTGTCAACCAGTCTGTGTGTGTTACTCATCATTTCAATCACTTAAAAGGTAGAACAAGCTCAAAGTACCAAACAGTCTAATTCTGCTCATAATTCAAACATTCATGTATTTGGATGTTGCCACTCCTCCTGCCTAAGTGTCCTTCGACCAATCTCACTTGTTTTTAGAGGCATCCTCCAGGTGTTCCAGGTAGAGCGGAACAAGCCAACTCCCAACAGAATCTTTTCCAATTCAGCATCCTGCTAACAGTTCTGCGATCACGTTTGAGATAGATTAGCAAGAGCAAATTGAAAGAAGGCAGGGGCAAGTACAGTGGCGTCATCTGAGTGGGCAGAGTCAGAGTGGTGATCTTGAGGCTTTAGCTCTTCGAGGCTTCAGCCAAGGGAGGTTTTAGTCAGAGAAAGCAAAAGAAAAAAATCAAGGTTAAGTTTTTTTTTTCCTCTTTATGTCTGCTCAGCTACAACAGTAGAGGGGCCAGGCAGGATACTGGATTGCTCCTCTTGCAGGATGTGGGAAGGGAGGAAGATCTTCATTGTTCCTGACGATTATAATTGCGAAAAGTGCATCCAGCTGCAGCTTCTAACAAATCGCGTTAAGGAGTTGGAGCTGGAATTGGATGAACTCCAGATCATTTGTGAGGCTGAAAGGGTATAGATAGGACATATCGAAAGGTTGTTACCTCCAAGGTGTAGGACACAGGAAACTGGGCGGCAGTCAGGAAGGAGAAAGTGCAGAGGACCCCTGTGGCCATTCCCCTCAACAACACTGTTAGGGGTGGGAGCTGACCTAACGGAAGAAATTCACAGTGATCAGGCCTCTGGCACTGAGTCTGCCTCTGTGACTCAGACAGGAAGGGGGGAGAAGAGGCACAATGTGGTGATAGAGGATTTGTTAGTTAGGGGAATAGACAGGATTATGTTTCCTTCTGGGTGCAAAGGTGGGATATCTCGGATCAAGTCTTAAATGGGAGGGTAAACAGCCAGAAGTCATGGGTCACGTAGGTACCAATGACATAGGTAGAAATACTGATGAGGTTCTGCATAGGGAGTTCAGGGAGTTACATGCTAATTTAAAGGACAGGACCTCCCGGATTGTGATCTCAGGATTGCTACCCGTGCCAAGTGCTAGTGAGGCTACAACTAGAAAGATTATACAGTTTAATACATGGCTAAGGAATTGGTGTAGCAGGGAGGGCTGAAGATTTTTGGATCATTGGGCTTTCTTCCGGGGAAGGTGGGACCCCTACAGAAGGGGTGGTTTGCACCTGAACTGGAGGGTGACTAATATCCTAGCGGGAGGGTTTGTTAATGCCTCAGGGTGGGGTTTAACTCAAATTGCAGGGGGATGGAATCCAGCGTGGCCGAATAGTTAGTGGAGTGGTAGGGGAAGTAGATGTCAGTAAGACCTCAGACAAAGTTAGAAATCTAAAGGTTGAGCGTGGTGCAACTAGTGTCCCGAGCTGCATATATTTCAATGCAAGAAGTAGGAAAGGCAGGTGATAGTTCTGAAGATGAGGTAGCTGGTTTACAAACAGAGGCAATGTGTGGTGAGGAGAGACTGTTGATAGGGTAAAATTCCAGTCAACAGCATGAGTTCAATGGAAAAGGTGGACTAAATTGAAAAAGGTGAATACAGGACTGAAGGAAGAATATTTGAATGCACATAGTATACAGAATAAGGTAGATGAACTTGTAAAACAGTTGTAGATAGGCAAGTATGATGTTGTAGGCATCACTGAATCTTGGCTGAAAGAATGCTATGACTGGGAGCTTAATTCCAAGGATACACATTATATCAGAAGGACGGGCAAGAAGGCAGAGGGGCTGGTGTTGTTCTGTTGGTAAAAAACATGAAATCAACTCATTAAAAAGAGGTGACATCATGTCAGAAGGTGTTGAATCATTGTGGATAGAGCTAAGGAACTGCGAGGGTAAAAAGACCTTAAGGGAGTTGTATACAGTCCTCCAAACAGTAGTAAGGATGTGATCTACAAATTACAATGGGAGATAGAAACTGCATGCCAAAAGGGCAATGTTACAATACTCATGGGGGACTTCAATACGCAGGTAGATTGGAAAAGTCAGGTTGGTGCTGGATTACAGGATAGGGAATTTCTAGACTGCCTACAAGATGGCTTTTTAGAGCAGCTTGTGGTTGAGCTCACTGAAAAATAAGCTATTCTAGATTGGGTGTTGTGCAATGAACCAAAATTGATTAGAAAGCTTTAGGTAAAAGAACCTTCAGGAGAAGTGATCATAATATGATTGAATTCACCCTGAAATTTGAGAAGGAGAAGCTAAAGTTGGATGTATCAGTATTACTATGGAGTAAAGGGAATTACAGAGGCATGAGAAAGGAGTTGGCGAGAATTGACTGGAAAAGAATCCTGGCAGGGATAATGGCAGAGAAGCCATGACTGGAATTTCTGGAAGCAATTCGGAAGGCTCAAGATATATACATACAAAGAGGAAGAAGTATGCTAAAGGTAAGATGACATAACCGTGGTTAAAAAGAGAAGACAAAGCCAATATAAAAGTCAGAAAGAGGGCATGTAGTGGAGCAAAAATGTGTGTGAAATTAGAGGATCGAGAAGCTTGCAAAAACCAACAGAAGGCAACCAAAAAAGTCATTAAAAGGTAAAGATGGAATAGAAAAGGAAGCTAGCCAATAATATTAATGGGGATATCAAAAGTTTCTTCAGATACATTAAAGTATAAAAGAGAGGTGAGAATGGATATCAGACTGCTGGAAAATGATGCTGGAGAGGTAGTAATGGGGGCAATGAAATGGGAGGCAAACTGAATAAATATTCTGTATCAATCTTCACTATAGAAGACACCAGCAGTGTGGTGGAAGTTCCAGGTGTCAGGAATCATGAAGTTTGTGAAGTTACCATTACAAAAGGGAAGGTTCTTATGAAACAGAAAGGTCTGAAGGTTGATAAGACACCTGGACCTGATGGTGTGCACTCCAGGTTTCTGAAAGAGGTGTCCGAAGAGATTGTTAGTAATGATCTCTTAAGAATCACTTAATTCTAGAATGGTTCCGGAAGTCTAGTATTATTGCAAATGTCACTCCACTCCTCAAGAAGGAAGAGAGCCAGAAGAAAGGAAATTTTAGGCCAATTAACCTAACCTCAACTGTTGGGAAGATGTTGGACTTGATTATCAAGGATGAGATCTCAAGATACTTGGAGGCACATGATAAATTAGGCCAGAGTCAGCATGGATTCCTCAAGGGAAAATCTTGCCTGATAAATCTCTTTCAGGATAGGCAAAGAAGAACCAGTTGATTTTGCGTACTTGGATTTTCAGAAGACCTTTGACAAACTGCCACACATGAGGCTGTTTAACAGGAAAAGAGCCCATAGTATTATTGGAAGGATGCTAGCATGGATGAAGCGATGGCTGAGTGACAGGAGCCAAAGTGTGGGAATAAGGGGAGACCTTTTTCGTTGACTGCTAGTGACAAATGGTGTTTCACAAGGGTCTGCGATGAGACCGATTCTTTTTACAATATATGTCAATGATTTGGATGATGGTATTGATGGCTTTGTTGCAAAGTTTGCAGACAATATGACAATATGTGGAGGAGCAGGTAGTTATGAGGAAGTAGAGAGGTTACAGAAGGACTTAGATCAGGAGAATAGGCAAAGAATGGCAGATGGAATACAGTGTCGGGAAGTGTATGGTCATGCACGTTGGTAGAAGAAAAGAAAGAGTTGACCATTTTTTTAAATGGAGAGAAAATGCAAAAAGCTGAGATGCAAAGGGACTTACTAGTCCTTGTGCAGAATACCCTAAAGGTTAATTTTCACATTGTGTCTGAGATGAGGAAGGCAAATGCAATGTTAGCATTCATTTCAAGAGGACTGCAATATAAAAGCAAGAATGCCATGTTGAAACTTTATAAAAGCCTCACTTGGAGTATTGTGAGCAGTGTTGGGCCCTTTATTTTGGAAGAGCTCTTCTGAAACTGGAGAGAGTTCAAAGGAGGGTCACAAAAATATTTCCGGAATTGAATGGCTTATCATGTGAAGAGTGTTTGAAGGCTCTGGGCCTGTCTTCACTGTAATTCAAAAGAATGAGGGGTGACCTCATTGAAACCTATGAAGTGGTGAAAAACCTTGATAGAGTAGATGTGGAGAGGATGTTTCCTATGATTTGAGAGTCTAAGACCAGAGGACAGCCTCAGAATACAGGGGTGTACTTTTAGAACCGAGATGAGGAGGAATTTCTTTAGCCAGAGAGTGGGGAATCTGTGGAACTCTTTGCCGTAGGCAGCTGTGGAGGCCATGTCTTTACATATATTTAAGACAGAGATTGATAGATTCCTGATTAGTCAGGGCATGAAGGGATATGGGGAGAAGGCAGGCGATTGGGTCTGAGAGGAAAATTGGGTCAGCCATGATGAAATGGCAGAGCAGACTCAATGGGTCAAATGTCCTAATTTTGCTCCTATATCTTATGGTCTTGTGGATTTATCATGTTTCAGGCTTCCCTGGACCTTGAGCAACAATGACAGGAAAGTTGTAAGAGGATTAATGAAGATGCACAAATCTGATGGACAAAGAGTTAATTTCCATCTTTGCTCAACAGCTAACCGCTTGGGATTGTTATCTCATGAGACCTGCTATGAAAAGCTGTGATTCTGCTTTGCATTAGGTATGTCTGTTCTGTGATGGCAAGCTGAATAATCAGATTCACAAAATCTTGATGACTACCGAGGAGAAGCACCAGGATTAGAAAAGAACATTAATGCCATGCATAATCATCGCCTGTAAGTGAATAAGTTGTTTGTACTTTAATGAGAATAGATTCTGTTGATTCTGGAAATATTGAGCAATGCACACAAGCTGCTGGAGGAACTCAGCAAATCAGACAGTATCGATGGAGAGAAGTAAAGGGGAGGCCGTGGCTGACAAGGGAAGTAAAGGACAGTATAAAAATATATAAAAATACACCCTAAGACCCTAAAAATATAAAAATATACTAAGTATATAAAGGGCCCTTGAAGACAGAAATGGGTGAATTTATTATGGGGAACAAGGAAATGGCAGACGAGTTGAACAGGTACTTTGGATAGTCTTCACTAGGGAAGACACAAACAATCTCTCAGATATAATAGTGGCCAAAGGACCTAGGGTAATGGATGAATTGAAGGAAATTTATATTAGGCAGGAAATGGTGTTGGATAGACTGTTGGGTCTGAAGGCTGATAAGTCCCCGGGACCTGATGGTCTACATCCCAGGGCACTTAAGGACGTGGCTTTAGAAATTGTGGATGCATTGGTCATCATTTTCCAATGTTCTATAGATTCAGGATCAGTTCCTGTGGATTGGAGGGTGGCTAATGCTGTCCCACTTTTCAAGAAAGGAGGGAAAGAGAAAACAGGGAATTATAGACCGGTTAGCCTGATGTCAGTGGTGGGAAAGATGCTGGAGTCAATTATAAAAGATGAAATTACGACACATTTGGATAGCAGTAACAGGATAGGTCTGAGTCAGCATGGATTTACGAAGGGGAAATCGTGCTTGACTAATCTTCTGGAATTTTTTGAGGATGTAACTATGAAAATGGACAAGGGAGAGCCAGTGTATGTAGTGTATCTGAACATTCAGAAAACCTTTGATAAAGTCCCACATAGGAGATTAGTGGGCAAAATTAGGGCACATGGTATTGGGGGTAGGGTACTGGTATGGATTGAAAATTGGCTGGCTGACAGGAAACAAAGAGTAGCGACTAACGGGTCCCTTTCCGAATAGCAGGCGGTGACCAGTGGGGTACCGCAGGGTTTGGTGCTGGGACCGCAGCTGTTTACAATATACATGAATGATTTAGATGAAGGGATTAAAAGTAACATTAGCAAATTTGCCGATGACACAAAGCTGGGTGGCAGTGTGAAATGTGAGGAGGGTATTATGAGAATGCAGCGTGCCTTGGACAGGCTGGGTGAGTGGGCGGATGCATGGCAGATGCAGTTTAATGTGGATAAATTTGAGGATATCCACTTTGTTGGTAAGAACAGGAACGCAAATTATTATCTAAATGGAGTCAAGTTAGGAAAAGGGGGAGTACAATGAGGTCTAGGTGTTCTTGTACATCAGTCACTGAAAGTAAGCATGCAGGTACAGCAGGCAGTGAAGAAAGCTAATGGCATGCTGGCCTTCATAACAAGAAAAAACTGAGTGCAGGAGCAAAGAGGTCCTTCTGCAGCTGTACAGGACTCTGGTGAGACCACACATGGAGTACTGTGTGCAGTTTTGGTCTCCAAATTTGAGGAGGAACATTCTTGCTATTGAAGGAGTGCAGCGTAGGTTCACAAGATTAATTCCTGGGATGGCAGGACTGTCATATGTTGAGAGATTGGAGCAACTGGGCTTGTATACACTGGAATTTAGAAGGATGAGAGGGGATCTGATTGAAACATATAAGATTATTAAGGGATTGGACACGCTGGAGGCAGAAAGCATGTTCCCGCTGATGGGTGAGTCCAGAACCAAAGGACACAGTTTAAGAATAAGGGGTAGGCCATTTAGAACGAAGTTGAGGAAAAACTTTTTCACCCAGAGAGTGGTGGATATGTGGAATGCTCTGCCCCAGAAGGCAGTGGAGGCCAAGTCTCTGGATGCTTTCAAGAAAGAGATGGATAGAGCTCTTAAAGATAGTAGAATCAAAGGTTATGGGGATAAGGCAGGAACTGGATACTGATTGCAGATGATCAGCCATGATCACAGTGAATGGCAGTGCTGGCTTGAAGGGCCGAATGGCCTACTCCTGCACCTATTGTCTGTTGTCTTTTGTTTATAAACAATCGATTTTTCAGGATGAAGGGTCTTGTCCCAAAATATCAACTGCTTATTCCCCCCTATTGATGCTACATAACTTGCTGAGCTCTTCCACTACTTTGCATGTATTGTTTATACTTTGTCAATTTTTTTCCTTACATGTCACTTGTCATGGACAAAATAAAAGAGAAAGTTACAACTCTTTCAAAATTCCCCTCTTGCTTCGTATTGTCACCATCAAATCGTATTAATAAGATTTGGGCAAGTTCTTGGTCTTCTTCAAAATAGCCCAATTTAGGGAGCAATAGTTTTTTTGGAGCATCTCATCTCAGAAGTGTCATCGCTGACAATGCAGCATTTGAGTATTAGCTGAGATCTGGTGCTCAGATCTCTGGAGTATTGGTATTGGCAACCATGTTATTCACTGAAGCATTGTGAGTGGCACTGAACATTTGCCAGAACCTACCTGAATGTTTCACATTTCTCAGGCCACACTAGCCAACTCACTTTGCTTTGAAAAAGTTTAATATCTAACACTTGTCAGCCTTTGATATTCATGGGGGAAAATGGCAAAGTGGAAACCAATATGGAGCATTAGACAGGTCCTTTTGGATTGCAGGTCGATGAGACACTTGGCTGAATGGGTTGCCATTTAAAGAATAGTATATAATACATCTTGGCTTTATGTGTCTCACAATTGACATTTGGGCTTTCCATAGCTTTATCTTTGTTTCTGTGCCTCCTGGTTGCCTGTTTGATGATAATAGTTGTCTAGGAAATAGAACTATGCAACATGGAATGGGCTGTTGATTGAGAGGTTGATCAATATACGTATGTTGTGGTTGACAGGCATCATAAGGCCATTGCTTATAGTTAGTGTTTTTCATATGCCACAATGTTAAAGATAGTCATGTCATAAAGAGGATATAAGAGCAAACATAGAGCATAATGAGAATATTCAAAAATGGTTATACAATGTTCATTTCCGTTCACATAAAATGAAGCAGTCCATCTCAAACTCTATGCAACATTCAGACATGAGCTCATAAATGGTGATAACCATTTCAAATGAAAGAGTCCAACCACCAACAAAATAACAACTTCAACAAAATTATTATCATCAAAATCTCATAATTAACATCTGAGTGTTACCATTCACCAGAAATTCATTTGAACCAGCCACACAAGCAATACAAGAATAAGTCAATATCTGAATATCTTGTGGCAGGTAACTCATCTGATGCCTCGAGACACTTTCTACTATTTACAAGTCAGGTCTTCGAAAGGTTGCTCTCCACTTCTTTGGATAAGTGCAATCCCAATAACTCTTAAACATTTTGACACCATCCAGAAAATAACAATCTTCTAGAGTGACACTTTGTTCATTTGCACTAAAAATTTACGCCACCCTATACTAGAACACAATGGCTTCAGTTTGCATTCCCTTCTAAATATACTGCAATTACTCTGACAGGACCTATCAAACTTCAAACTCTATAATCAAGAAGGAGGAAGTAGCAGAACCAGAGGAATATCATAATTTGCAGGATCCCTCCAAGTCACATCGTACCCTGATTTATTGAGGGGCCTTCAACATTATTGGGCCTAAATAGTGGATCTGCATACAAAATGGCACCACCGTGGTTAAAGAACACAACTCACTCCACCTTCTCAAGAACAGTTAGAAATGGGCAATTACTGCTGGCCATGCAAAGCAGAACGTAAAAAAGCGAATAAAAACATATGGTCCTTTGAGACTGTTCTATCAGTATTAAGATTATAAGACCATAATACTAGAAAATATTGGAGCACAATCAGGTCTTTTGGTCCATCATTGAGTCTGCTTTGCCATTTCGGCATGGCTGATCTGTCTTCTCTGTTAGCTCCAATCACCTGCCTCCCACACCCTCTAATCCGCAAATGTAGTTCCGCTATTTAAGAAAGGAAGGAGGCAGCAAAAAGAAAAGTACAGACCTATTAGTCTGACATCGGTAGTTGGAAAGATATTGGAGTCAATCCTCAAGGACGAGGTTATGAAATACCTCGAGGTGCATGACAAGATAGGCTGAAGCCAGCATGGTTTCATGAAGGGAAGATCCTGCCTCACCAACCTATTGGAATTTTTTGAGGTAATCTCGAATAAGATTGACAAGGGAGAGGCTGTGGATGTTGTGTATTTGGATTTTCAAAAGGCCTTCGATAAGGTTCCACACATGAGGTTGCTTAATAAGATGAGAGCCCATGGAATTATAGGAAAGATATTGAAATGGGTGGAGCATTGGCTGATAGGCAGAAAGCAAAGGGTGGGAATAAAGGGATCCAATTCTGATTGGTTGGTGGTTACTAGTGGTGTTCCGCAGGGGTCTGTGTTGGGACAGCTTCTTTTTATGATGTATATTGATGTTTTGGATTATGGATTAAATGGTTTTGTGGCTAAGTTTGCGGATGACACCAGACAGGTGGAGGAGCAGGAACTGTTGAAGAAACGGAAAGGTTGCAGAGAGACTTAGTCAATTTAGGAGAGTGGGCAAAGAAATGGCAGATGAGATACAACGTTGACAAATGTACGGTTGTACATTTTGGAAGAAGAAATAATCGGGCAGATTAGTATTTAGATGGGGAGAAAATTCAAAAATCGGAAGTGCAAAGGGACTTGGGGGTCCTCGTGCAGGATACCCTAAAGGTTAACCACCAAGTTGGATCGATGGTAAGGAAAGCAAATGCTATGTTGGCATTCATTTCAAGAGGAATAGTGTATAAGAGTAAGGAGGTGTTGATGAGGCTCTATGGGGCATTAGTGAGACCTATTTTGGAATACTGTGTGCAGTTTTGGGTCCCTTATCTTAGAAACGATGTACTGATGTTGGAGAGAGTTCAGAGAAGATTTACGAGGATGATTCCTGGAATGCAGGGGCTAACATATGAGGAGCGTTTGTCGGCTCTTGGACTGTATTCATTAGAGTATAGAAGAAAGTGAGGGGATCTCATAGAAATATTTCGAATGTTGAAAGGGTTGGACAGAGTAGATGTGGAAAGGTTGTTTCCTTTGGTGGGTGAGTCCAGGACAAGAAGGCATAGTCTTAGAATTAGAGGGTACCCAGTTAAAACAGAGATGAGGAGAATTTTTTTTAGCCAGAGGGTCGTGGATTTGTGAAATTTGTTGCCACATACAGCTGTGGAGGCCCGATCACTGAGGGTGTTTAAGGAGGAGATTGACAGGTATCTAAATAGTCAGGGTATCAAGGGAGATGGGGAAAAAGCCAGAAATTGGAACTAGATGGGTGAATAGTTTAGCTCATGGGCCGAATGGCCTACTTCTGCTCCTTTGTCTTGTGATTTTGTGATCTAATCCTAATCCCAATCCGCCCTGCCTAATCAAGAATCTATCAACCTCTGCCTTAGATATGTATAAAGACCTGGCCTCTACAGCTGCATGTGGCAAAGAATTCCACAATTCACCACTCTATGGCTAAAGAAATTCTTCCTCATCTGTGTTTTAAAAGGACGGCCCTTTATTCAGAGGCTATGTCCTCTGGTATTAGACCCTCCCACCATAGGTAACATCATCTCTACATTCACCCTGTCAAGGCCATTCACAATTTGATAGGATTCAATTTGGTCATCACTTAGGGGAATTCTGAATTCCAGTGAATACAGGTCCAGAGTCATCAAGCATTCTTCAAATGACAAGTCAATCAATCCTGTAATCATTTTCGTGAACCTCCTTTGAACATTCTCCAGTTTCAGTGCAGTCTTTCTAAGATAAGGGGCCCAAAACTGCTCATAATACTCCAAGTGTGGCCTCACCAATGCTTTATAAAGTGTCAAAATTATATCCTTGCTTTAATATTACATTACAATTGTCTTCCGCAACACAGACTCAACCTGAAAATTAACTTTTGTGGAATCCTGCACAAGGACTCCTAAGTCCCTTTGTGCTTCAGTTTTTTTATATTTTCTTTGCATTTAGAAAATAGTCAACGCTTTCATTTCTTCTACCGAACTGAATGACCTTATGCTTCTGCCACTTCTTTGCCCGCTCTCCTTATCTGTCTAATTTCTTCCGTAGCCTTTCTTTTTTCTTAAAACTACCTACCCTCAACATACTGTCATATCCTTTGCAAACTTTGCAGCAAAGCTATTAATTCCATCATCCAAATCATTGACATATAACGTAAAAATAATCAGTCCCGTCGTAGACCTCTGTGGAACACCACTTGTCACCAGCAACCAACCAGAAAAGGCTCCCTTTATTCCAACACTTTGTCTCCTGTCTCCTGTCTCCTGTCACTTGGCCATTGCTTTATCAATGCTGAAATCTTTCCTGTAATACCATGGGCTCACTGCTTGATAAGCAGCCTCATGTGTGGCACCTTGTCAAAGGCCTT
The DNA here is from genome assembly GCF_030028105.1 of Mobula birostris. Taxonomy (NCBI): domain Eukaryota; kingdom Metazoa; phylum Chordata; class Chondrichthyes; order Myliobatiformes; family Myliobatidae; genus Mobula; species Mobula birostris. Next base: position 22,773,996 of record NC_092374.1, on the reverse strand, counting down.
CTGAAAATCTAAATGCATAACATTAACCAATTCTCCTTTATCCATCCTGCTCGCTATTTCTTCAAAGAATTCCAAGAGATCTGTCAGACAAGATTCTCCCTTGAGGAAACCATGGCCTATTTTATCTCATGCCTCCAAGTACCCTGAAATGTCATCTTTAATAGTAAACTCCGCTATCTTCCCAACAACTGAGGTCAGACTAACTGGTCTATAGCTTCTTTTCTTCTGCCACTCTCCCTCCTTGAAGAGTGGAGTGACATTTGCAATTTCCCAGTCATCTCACACCATTCCAGGATCTAGTGACTCTCGAAAGGTCATTACTAATGCCTCCACAATCTCTTCAGCCACCTCTTTCAGAACCCTGGAGTGCACACCATGTGTTCCAGATGTCTTATCTACCTTTAGAACTTCTTCTCTCGTAATGGTAACTTCACACACTTCATGGCCCCTGACATCTGGAACTTCCACCATCCTGCTAACATCTTTCACAGTGAAGACTGATGCCAAATATTTATTCAGTTTGTCTGTCTGTAAATTTCATTGTCCCCCTTACTATCTCTCCAGCATTGTTTTCCAGCAGTCTAATATCCACTCTCACCTCTCTTTTACACTTTATGTTTCTGAAGAAACTTTTGGTATCTTCTTTAATATTATTGGCTGGCTTACTTCTGTATTCTTTCTTTACCCTCCTAATGACTTTTTTAGTTGCCTTCTGTTGGTATTTATATGCTTCCCAATCCTCTAACATCCCACTAATTTTTGCTCTATTATATGCCCTCTCTGGCTTTTATGTTGGCTTTGTTAGCCATGATTGTGTCATCTTTTCTTCAGAATACATCTTCCTCTTTGGGATGTATATATTCTTTGCCTTCCAAATTGGTTCCAGAAATTCCAACCATTGCTGCTCTGCCATCATCCTGTCAATTTTTTTTTTACCAATTTATTCTGGCCAAATCCTATCTTATGCCTCTGTAGTTCCATTTACCCCATTGTAATACATTTGACTTTAGCTTCTCCTTCTCAAATTTCAGGTCGAATTCGCTCATGTTATGATCACTTGCCCCTAAGGGTTCTTTATCTGAAGCCCACTAATCAATTCTGGTTCATAGCACATACCCAATCCAGAATAGTAAATACCCTGGTAGGCTCAACCACACGCTGCTCTAAAAAGCCATCTCATAGGTATTCTAGGAATTCCAACTCTTGGAATCTTGCACCTATCTGATTTTCCTAATCTTCTTGGATACTGTATTGAAATCCCCATGACTTATGTAACATTGCCCTTCTGGCATGCATTTTCTATCTCCCATTGTAATTTGTAGACCACATTCTTGGGATCTGCGGGTCTGTATACAACTCCCATCAGGGTCTTTTTATCCTTGCAGATCTTTAGCTATCCACAATGATTTAACACCATCCAACCCTATGTCACCTCTTTTTAATAATTTGATTTCATTTTTTACCAACAAAGCCATGCCTCCCCATCTACCTTCCTGCCTGTCCTTTCAATAGAATGTCTATTCTTAGATATTAAGCTCCCAGCTATAATGTTCTTTCAGCCATGATTCAGTGATGCCTACAACATCAGACATGCCAATCCGTAACTGTGCTACAAGTTCAGCGACCTTATACTGTATATTTTAAATATAAAACCTTTAGTGCTGTATTCACCCTTTTCTATTTTGCCCACCTTTTATGTCGCAATTCATCCATCTCTCATCAGCCTCTCTTTGCTAGGAGTCTCACTACACATTACCTCTGTTTGTAAACCAACTACCTCATCTTCAGCACTATCACTTCAGTTCCCATCTCCCTGCCAAATTAGTTAAAACCCACCCAAACAACTCTAGCCGACTTGTCCACAAGGATATTCGACCCCCTTCGGGTTCAGGTGTAACCTCTACCTTTTGTACAGGTCATAACTTTACTAGAAGAGATCCCAATGATCCACAAGTCTGAACCCCTTGTCCTTGCACCAGTTCCTCAGTCATGCATTCACCTGCCAAATTATCCTATTCTTACCCTCACTGGCACATGGCACAGGCAGCATTTGAGAGATTACTACCCTGGAGGTCCTGTTTCTCAGCTTTCTACCGAGCTCTCTAAAATTACTCTTCAGTACCTCCTCACCTTGTCTACCTATGTTATTGTTGCCAATATGTACCAAGACTTCTGGCTGCTCCCATTGTCCTTGAGAATGTAATGGACACAGTCCTTGACATCATTGATCTTGGCACCAGAGAGGCAGCATTCTATCTGGGTGTCTCTATCGTGCCCACCGAACTTCATCTCTGTTCCTCTGACTAAGGAATCTCCTATCAGCACTGTAGTTCCCTTCACCTCTCTCTCTTCCGAGCTGCAGCACGAGACTCAATGACAGAGACCCCGTCACTGGACTGCTCCCAGCAGGTTGCCCTCTGGATAGTATCTAAGGTTTCATATTTATTATTGAGGGAAATGGCCTTCAATTATGAGAGTGATTATTTTTCACAGTCACTCTCCCTCTCGTACAATGCACACTAATGCCAATGTCCACTAAGTTTAAAAGTTTATGAATCATGAAAGATATTCTTTGTGCATATTACCTAAAAATACATTTAAATTGCCATGCAGTTTTTAGGCTGAATAAAAATTTCCTGCTCAGTGTAATGGTTCATCCATAAAAATTACAGGAAACGTTGGTTCTCATTGCCTTCTTTATTCTTCAACCCCATATCCTTGGGACTATGCATCCTTTCTCTGATCTCAAAGATTCAAAGATTCAAATTGGATTTATTATCAAAGGATGTATGTAGTATACAAACTTCAGAGTCATCTTCCCACAGACAACCACAAAACTAAAAAAACCATGGAAGCTTTTCAAAGAGAAAAAAAACATCAAACAACGCCCCTCCCCACAAAAAAAAAACAAATCACACAAACGGCACCAAAGAAACCCAAGCACCCAGAATATAAAATACAAAATCAAAAGAGCCCAGCATATTCAGTTCACACAGTGTCCATTATCTGCAGGCTGTTCCGATTCAAAATCACCCAAAATAGCAATAAAAAAAGAAACAACTAGAAACTAGAAACACATTGTGATGTGAACTCCAGAGCCCAATCCAAAAAATGCATTGATTAAAACTTTGCCCGAGACTAAGAACTGTGGCACTATCCTCCAGAAGCATCGAGGGAAAGAGATCATTGGAATGAGCGACTTTCCTTTGGGAGCGTTGAGCAAGAGGGAGAAGGAGAGAGAAACTATCACATGCAGACACCTTCCTCTGGCAGCAGTGCGCGAGAGGCTGGTGGGTGGCGCTAAACGCCGACTCACCCCTTGATAATTTTAATCTTTCTTGACGCGTTAATGAATGAAGTTGGCGAGAAATGATGTCGATCATGTGCTGGCTCCCTGTCTCCAGGCTTCTTGGCCTCAGGGCCACATGCTTCGCTCAAAGCTTCACAGAGCACCCTTGGAGGCAGCAACATACCAGATCACTCAATCAACCCAAAAACACACCACCTAAATGATTACAGGCTCCAACAGTAGCAGAACCATATTTTGAGAGAAAAGTAAGATGTAAAAGTGAAAGAAATAGTTTTATGACCTGTCTGGAGGATGTCGTCCTTGTTCACATTGTTCACTAGCACCATCTTTTCCAGGCAGAAGAATCATCCTCCCTATTCCCAACTTATCAGTCCTTGCTTGTATTAATATTTTGTACCCACATATATTCATGGCCATTTCAATGTGAGTGAAGATTGACTGGTGTGTCATTTGTATCTTAGCAGCCATCTGCTCAGTCTGCCTACTGTTTTAAGTAAGTCAAGCATAGGGGAATGCTTCAAAATAAAGGCAGTATGACTTCTGCCAGGGATTTGTGATTGGTCCGACAGTGATGGCTACTCTCCACCTATACAATACTCTGATGAAACTCCTCCTGGTCCATGAAGTCTATGCCATTTGGTATCGGCTCACAGATGGTCATGCAAGTATACCATACTATGGGGAATATTGCCGGATAAATTTTGTGCATTTCTGTTCCTGGCTTTCTATGGGGAAACCATGAAAGAATTTGTTCTGGCAACATTGTACCTCACAAGCAGTTTGCACATCTGCAGTACTAACAGGTTTTGCCTTTAACCTAAGTGGAGCTGTGGTACTAATCAAACTCCCAGTGTTCATCTTCATTGCCATAGCTGGCTAAAACACCTTAGCTTCAACCATATGACATAACTCCAGGAATGTCACCCTTTATTGCTGTCTATGCAGATTTACTCAGACACAGCCAAATTACTGTGCCTGGGGCTGAAGGACAAAATTGTTCAATTAAGGACAGATTTACAAAAGTAGTGATTATATAGCATAAAATTTGCCATGACTATGTTAGAAGTTTATCAATATAACACCTTACATCTAATATTCCCATTACAGAGCATTTCATTATAGTCCGATTTTTTTCTTGTTTCTCAATGAGGTACTTTATGCTAATCATGTTAAATAGTATATAAAGTGAATCTGCTGTTGAAAATTTGAAGAATATTGTCACTGAATGCAGGAAGCTGCAAATCAAGTATTAGTTGACACATCACTAATGTGTAAAATCAAAGGAAGTGTCAAAGGTCAAAAATTCAATCTTTAAATAAGAAAAAAATCTGAAGATACTGGAAATACAAGCAGCACACAGAAAATGCTGGAGGAACCCAGCAGGCCAGGCAGCATCTATGGAAAAGAGTAAACAGTTGGCTTTTCGGGCCAAGACCCTTCATCAGGACTCAATCTTTATTTTCAAAGTTTCAAAGGTACATTTAATGTCAGAGAAATGTATACAATATACATCCTGAAATACTTTTTTCTTCACAACCATCCACGAAAACAGAAGAGTGCCCCCAAAGAATGAATGTCAGTTAAATATTAGAACACCAAAGACACCCCCCCAGCTCCCCCTCCACAGGTAAGCAGCAACAAAGCAATAATCCTCTCTCCCCCACCAACAAAAAAAAGCATTGGCACCCACCACCAAGCGTGCAGCAAGACATCAGCAAAGACACAGTCTCGAAGTACTCCAGAGACTACTCATTCACCAGTATTCGATATACCACAGGCTCTCTCTCTCTCTCTCTCTCTCCCTAGTAAGAGTTATCTCTGTTTCACAGTGAGAGGAGAGACATAACAAACATCTTGCTGATTTACAATGTTAAAAGTCCATTGTGTCACTTTTTCTGAGCTCTGTGTCCAAAGGACTTGGGCCTCTGGGCATACAGCCAGCAGCCAGCTCACTGCTTTTGATCTTTTATCTCCCACAACACACCAGGTTCCTGCAGAGACACTGATCTTCAGTCAACCTGTCTCCAGAGCCACGAGATCCCGGAAATCCGAACGCAAGTTAATCTGTTAGGCTGCATCCATGGCATATTGAATAACAGCCAGTCGTGAAACACCATGTGTTCCCTTGGAAAGCAGAAGAACATCGTAGAGGCACAGGTGCAAGTGACACTTCACAGAATCACACAAAGATTGTTGCATAGAAGGAGACTATTCAGCCCATTGAAACTATACCGGCTCCAAGTCTGCCAGCTTGTTGAATCTAGCTATTCCCAGTCAATCCATAGCTCTACAAGTTAGAGTCATAGAGACACAGCAAATAAACAGAGTTATTGTCAACCAGGAATTCTGCAGCCATCGAGAATAGAGAATTCCAAAGGTTCACCACCCTCTCAGTGAAGATATTTCTCTTCATCTGTAGCTAAAGAGGCCTTGAATTATTAAATTATGGATTAAGTTCCACCTTCCACCTTTTCACATGTCAGCTCATCCCATCTATAGTATATCTTCCTGAATTCTAGTGCTGTCCTCCACACATTCTACAAAGTATTCAAGTTTTGTGTCAGTTGCAAATGCAGTAATTGTAGATTGTGCTTTCAAATCCAAGTCATTAATATATATCAAGAACATCAATCATGCTAATCATGGATACTGAGGGTGCGGGGAGCTGTGGATCTCTCCGCTTATTCTTGTCTTCAGTTTTCTAAAGAATTTTTAACTACTGCCCTCTGTATTGTGTTGCTTCGTCATTTATCTATCCACACTGCCACACCCCCTGTCATTCCAAGGGCTTGATGACAAGCCCTTAATGTAGAATCCATCAATCTGTTTGGAGGTCTATATAAAACCACATTTCCCTTTTCAACATTCTCTGTTGGAACATCAAAAAGAAAGCCATCAACCTTATGAGATACGATTTTGCTTTAACAAATCATGCTTCTATAAAATGTTCTCCTGATGCAAGAAACTCCATTATCGTTGTGCAAGAAACATGTCAGACACACGTTTAGTATTTTATATTTCAAATAAAGGATAATGAGCTGATCCATCTGGAAAAATAATTATGGGCTAATTATTCATCATTTCCTGCTAATCAACCAGTAAATTCGTCTTTATCATCATCATTGTTATGTGCTATGTCATATGACATGGGTGATCATAGTCTTATACATGACCATGATTGTTCTTTGCAATTTTTTCTAAGTAAGTGGTTTGCCATTGTCTTCTTCTGGGCAACGTTTTTACAGAATGGGTGAGCCTAGCCATTATCAATACTGTCCAGAAATTGTCTACCTGATGTCAGTGGTCACATAACCAAGGCATGTGATTTGCACCAACTGCTCCATCCACTACCTGCTCCCACAACTTCACATGACCCTGATCAAGAGGCTAAGCAGGTGCTCCATCTTGCCCAAGGATGACCTGCAGGCTAGCGGAGGGAAAGAGCACCTTACACCTCCTTTGGTAGAGATGTATCTCCATCCTGGGGTGGAGTAGATTCAGGGTAATACAGTATACAGAAAACTTATAAACCTCTGATTTTATACAATATCTCTCAACTTTCGTTTTTCAATTGCTTTTATAAATTTACAAGTCTAAGATACTAAATACACTTTACGTCTAACAATGAAAGTTAAGTTTGTTCCTTAACAGGCTATTGTTTATAACAATACTCTATATCTTTACCGGCTCAGGAATTGAAAAATTTAAACTGTGGTCATAAGCATAAGGGATTATGCAAAAGCTGGAAATCCACAGCAAAAAACACAAAATGCTGGAGGAACTCAGCAGATCAGGCAGCATCTATGGAGAGGAATAAACAGTCAACATTTCAGGCAAGACACTTCTTCAGAGCTGTGTATTTAAATTTATTAATGCTTAATCTTTAAGGATGCAACTTGCATAAAGAGATTTCAAAATTGTAAAGGTTGTTTTTAAATCCTATTTTTCGTTCCTTTTTTTAATTTTCACTCAACTCAATCTTTATTGCACTTTCTTTATCTTTCTTTCTCCAATTAATCTAACAAGTTTACCAACTGCAGTTCATTCATCATGTCAATTACTTTCTCAAGTCATTAACCTTAATTCAGTATTGGTCATATTTGTTTACTCCTACTCAGGTCACTCTGCTCTCTGTTCACATCACTACAATGCTATGATGCAAGTTAATTTTGACTTCAAAGAGACAGAGAAGACAAACCAAGTAACGCCCAGCTCCAGAAGAACCAGCTAATTAATTTATTCCAGATTCTGTAACATGGAGTCATTGCTGAATGGGTGAGATCAATATAAGTAACGACATAGCTCTCATTTGGATAAAGGACACATAAAACTCCAAGGATCCGGTGGAAGACTAAAGGTGTTTAAGTGAGGAACTGGCAGAGGAAAGAGTGGATAATCACCTTAAATGGTGCGTGTTTTTTTTTAATTTCTCATTCAGATTCACTTACTGACATCCTAAATACATCAATATTGAAAGCTATTGACACATGCAGTAAAATGTGCAATTTGCGTTAACAGCCAACGTAACCTAAGGATGTACCGGGGGAAACCCACAAGCGTCGCCACACATTCCACTGCCTACACAGCATGCTCACAGTGTTCAGCAGAACAACACAAGCAATAAAAGCAGCAAGAAAATAAACAGCAACAAAACAAGCCGCTTTCTTCCTTCTTATCTACCCACCCACTCATACACCCACAGAGGCCTCCAACCCTAGGTCCCCTGCTTCAAAGGGACTCACAGATTCACAGATATCAATCTCAGACTTTTTCACATGCCAACCCAAGGGCTTTGAACATAGACATACATTGTCCATTGTCCATTTCATTGAGCCAATGAGGCTATTGGCTTGTAATGTCAATCTACTTACTAAACAGAGTTCTACTGGAAGGGAGCAAACAGAAATTCAAAGTTAAAAGTTCCAAGTAAATTTATTATCAAAGTCCGTATTGGCAGGAACGTCTCTGACTCCATCACACTGAGCACTGGATCCCCACAAGGCTGTGTGCTTAGCCCATTGCTGTTTACACTGCTAACACATGACTATGCAGCCAGATTCAAGGAGAACCTGATCATTAAATTTGCAGATGATACCACAGTCGTGGGGCTCATCAGCAAAAATGATGAAACAATGTACAGGGAGGAGGTCAAACACCTAGAGAGCTGGTGCAGGGATAACAACTTGGTGCTTAATGTCACCAAAACCAAGGAGATGATCATCGATTTCAGACGGTCTCAGCCTGAGCACACACCCCTCAGCATCAGTAGCTCCACAGTGGAGAGAGTGGAAAACATCAAGTTCCTTGGGGTGCAGATCTCGGACAATCTCACCTGGTCCAGGAACACCACTGGGATTGCGAAATGGGCCCAGCAGAGTTTGCACTTTCTGAGGAAGCTTAAACAAGCATCACTCCCCACTAACATCTTAACTACATTCTACAGAGGCGTGGTTGAGAGTGTGCTGACCTTTTGCATCACAACCTGGTACTCCAGCTGCAGTGCTGTTGACAAAAAAGCCTTGCAGAGGGTGGTTAGGGGAGCAGAGAAGGTTATTGGGGTCTCACTACCTTCTGTCTAAGACCTCCTTCAGAGCCAATGCCTCCGGAAGACACGGTACACCATTAAAGACCCCTCACACCCTCTCCATGAACTGTTTGTTCTTCTGCCATCAGGCAAACGTTACCGGAGCATCAAAACTAAAACCACAGGGCTACTAAACAGCTTCCTCCCACAGGCAGTCAGACTGCTAAATAGCTGCTCTACCTGACTCTGCTTTGAACACTTTTAACTTGCACTGGACACTTATAACTTGATTTTAACTGACATGTGGCTGTTGTGTTTTACTATTTATTGTTATGTTTATTATTTAGTGTTGCGTTTGTTATGTTATGATTGCACTGCTCCTGAGAAACGCTGTCTCATTCTGCCCTGCAGAGCTGATGTACGGTTAGAATGACAATAAAGTTTTCTGAATCTTGAAAAAAAAGTGCATATATGTCACCATATACAACGTTGAGATTAATTTTCTTGCAGGTATAATAAATCTAATAACCATAACAGAGTTAATGAAAGACTGCACCAATAGGGCGGACATCCAGTGTGCAAAAGACAGCAAACTGTGCTAACACAAAAAGAAAGAAAACAACTGAAATAATAATAATAATACTAATAAAGCAAACAACAAATCTCAAGAAGGGGAGATGAAAAGTCCTTGAAAGTGAGTCCATTGTTTGTGGGGACAGTTCAGTGATGGGACAAGTGAAGTTGAGTGAAGTTATCCTTTTAGTGCAGAAGCCTGATGGTTGAGGAATAGTAACTGTTCCAGAACCTGATAATGTGGGTCCTGAGGCTCCTGTACCTTCCTTCCTGATGGCAGCAGGGAAGCCTAGATGTTGGATGCTGCTTTCTTCTAATAGCGTTGTGTGCAGCTATGCTCAAGGGTTGGAAGAGCTTCACCCATGGTGGACTGGGCTATATCCACTACTCTTTGTAAAATGTTCCATCCAAAGGCTGATGGTGTGCATCCTGAGGCTCCTATATCTTCTTCCTGATGGTAGCAGTGAGAGGAGAATATATCCTGGGTGATGGGGGTCAAAGATAATGAATACTGCTTTCCTGTGTCAACACTTCGTGTAGGTGTGCTGAGTGGTGCAGAGTGCTTTATCGTGATGGACTGGCCCAAATGCATTACTTTTTGCAGGACTTTCCATTCAAGGGTATCGATGTTTCCATACCAGGCTGTGATTCAGCCAGTCAATCTACTCTCCACACATATCTATAGAAGTTTATCAAAGTTTTAGATGACTTGCCAGATCTCTGAAATTCTGAAGGAAATTGTGACGCTGCCATGCTTTCACTATAGCTGCACTTACGTGCTGGGCCCAGGGCAGATCCTCTGAAATGATTACACTGTGGAATTTAAAGTTGCTGACCCTCTCCACCTCTGATCCCCTGACAAGGACTGGCTCACAGAACTCTGATTTCCTTCTCCTGAAGTCAGTAATCCACTCTTTGGCCTTGCTGATATTGAGGAAGATGTTGTTAAGGCACTGCTCAGCCAAATTTTCAATCTCCCTCCTATATGATGGTTTGTCACCACCTTTGTCTAGACCTCTGACAGTGGTGTCATCAGCAAACCTCAATATGGCATTGGAGTGGTGCTTAGCCACATGGTCATAAGTGTAAAGTGAAGAGCAGACGGCTAACCACATAGCCTTATGGTGCACCAGTGCTGATGGAGATTGTGGAGGGGATGTTGTTGTCAATCCAAACTGACTAGGGCCTGCAAGGGAGTAAATCAAGGATCCAATTGCACAAGCAGGTCGTGAGGCCAAGGTCTTGAAGCTTATTGATTAGTTGTGAGGATATAATAGTATTGAATGCCGAGCTGTAGTCAATAAAAAGCATCTTGATGTATGCATCTTTGCCGTCGAGATGTTTCAGGGTTGAGTGAAGAGCTAATGAAATAGCATCTGGACCTGTAGTGCTGGTACTTAAATTGGAGTGGATTCAAGTCACTTTTCAAGCAGGAGTTGACATGTTTCAAACTGCAGAAACATCTCCAATAAAGGCATAGCAAATCTCTCAGAAAACCGAAGTTAAGTATTGAAAAAATCACAAACAAGAGCGAATCTGTAGATGCTGGAAATCCAAGCAAAACATACACAATGACAAAATGCTAGAGAAACTCAGCAGGCCAGGCAGCATCTATGGAAAAAAGTACAGTTGACATTTCAGACTGAGACCCTTCCGAAGGGAAGATTTAAACTTCTTCAGGGTAGGAATCCATGGAAGAGACTTTGCAGTGTAGTAATCAAATCACAAACGAGAGAGGATCTGTAGATGCTGGAAATCCAAGCAACACACACAAAATACTGGAGGAACTCAGCAGGCCAGGAAGAATCTATGGAAAAATATACAGTAGACGTTTTGGGCTGAGACCCTGCACTTTGGAAGAGACTTGGCCTAAAGCGTCGACTGTACTTTTTTTCCGTAGATGCTGCCTGGCCTGCTGAGTTCCTCCAGAATTTTGTGTGCGTTGCTTGAAAGTTAAGTATGGTCCATGTAGATGTACATAAAACCTATCTCAATCCTTTACAACAGTTGGGTCACTAAGTTTGATTGACAAGGAAATTACCCAATCATTTTCAGGGTAGCTGTCATGTTGTTACCATCTTAGTAATAAAAAGGGTCAATTCCTAAAAGAAGCCTGTGGAAACCTGCGGCCTGTGGAAAGTGGCCAATGAGTGAGTGGGCCCGTGAAGGAGTGGAGCTTTGAGGCTTTGACTCGAGAGGCTTTGATGAGAAGAGGCGGAGGACGAGCTTGCTCCCAGTTAGTTTTTACAATGCCTCCTGAGACGGTGATGTGCCTCTCATGTGAGATGTAGCAGACTTGGGGGAACTCCCCTCTCCCGCAGAGTCACATCTGCCAGAAGTGCATGCGGCTGGGCGATGTGGAAGACTGCGTAAGGAATCTGGAGCAGCAGCTGGATGACCTTCGACTCATAAGGGAGAAAGAGGCAGTCATAGATGAGAGCTACAGGGAGGTAGTCACACCTAGGCTGCCGGAAGCAGGTCGTTGGGTGACAGTCAGAGGGGGGAAAGCGAAAGTGAGCAGACAGGTAGTGCAGATCACCCCTGTAGCCATTCCCCTGAATAATAAGTTTACCGTCCTGGATACTGTTGGCGGGGACGACCGACCAGGTGTGCGTCATGGTGGCAGGGCCTCTGGCACTGAGTCTGACTCTGTGGTGCAGAAAGGTGGGATGGAGAAGAGGAAAGCTGTCGTCATTGGAGACTCTATTGTCAGGGAGCAGACAGGAGATTTTGTGGACATGACAAGGACACCCACATGGTTTGTTGCCTCCCCGGGTGCCAGGTTCCGGGATGACTCTGACCAGGTGCACGACATCCTGGTACGAGAGGGAAAGCAACCATAAGTCGTGATACATGTTGGGACCAACGACATAGGCAGGAAGAGGGATGAGGTCCTGAAGTGTGAGTTTCGGGAACTAGGCAGAAGGCTGAAGAGTAGGACCTCAAGAATAAGACCTCAAGGGTGGCATTCTCAGGATTGCTGCCAGTGCTATTTGACAGTGATGGTAAGAATTGGAGGAGATGGCAGTTGAATGCGTGGGTGAGGAGTTGGTGCAGGGAGCTTGATGAGAGTGAGGACAATATGAGTGAGGTTGATGTTCTGGAGCATGTTGATATTAAGGGAGAGTGTTGGAGTTGTTAAAATACATTAGGACGGATAAGTCCCCAGGGCCTGACAGAATATTCCCCAGGCTGCTCCACGAGGTGAGGGAAGAGATTGCTGAGCCTGTGGCTAGAATCTTTATGTCCTTGTTGTCCATGGGAATGGTAGTGGAGGATTGGAGGGAGGCGAATATTGTCCCCTTGTTCAAAAAAGGTAGTAGGGATAGTCCGGGTAATTATAGACCAGTGAGCCTTACGTCTGTGGTGGGAAAGCTGTTGGAAAAGATTCTTAGAGATAGAATTTATGGGCATATAGAGAACCATGGTCTGATCAGAGATAGTCAGCATGGCTTTGTAAAGGGCAAATTGTGTCCAACAAGCCTGACAGAGTTCTTTGAGGAGGTGACCAGGCATATAGATGAGAGTAGTGCAGTGGATGTGATCTACACGGATTTTAGTAAGGTATTTGACAAGGTTCCACACGGAGGGCTTATTCAGAAAGTCAGAAGGCATGGGATCCAGGGAAGTTTGGCCAAGTGGATTCTGAATTGGCTTGCCTGCAGAAGGCAGAGGGTAGTGGTGGAGGGAGTATATTCAGATTGGAGGTTTGTGACTAGTGGTGTCCCACAAGAATCTGTTCTGGGACCTCTACTTTTCGTGATTTTTATTAACGATCTGGATGTGGGGGTAGAAGGGTGGGTTGGCAAGTTTGCAGATGACACAAAGGTTGGGGGTGTTGTAGATAGTTAGAGGATTGTCGAAGATTTCAGAGAGACGATGATAGGATGCAGAAGTGGGCTGAGAGGTGGCAGATGGAGTTCAACCTGGAGAAGTTTGAGGTGGTACACTTTGGAAGGACAAATCCCAAGGCAGAGAACAAAGTAAGTGGCAGGATACTTGGTAATGTGGAGGAACAGAGGGATCTGGGGGTACATGTCCACAGATCCTTGAAAGTTGCCTCACAGGTAGATAGAGTAGTTAAGAGAGCTTATGGGGTGTTAGCTTTCATAAGTCGAGGGATAGAGTTTAAGAGTCGCGATTTAATGATGCAGCTCTTTACAACTCTAGTTAGGCCACACTTGGGGTACCGTGTCCAATTCTGGTCACCTCACTATAGGAAGGATGTGGAAGCATTGGAAAGGGTGCAGAGGAGATTTACCAGGATGCTGCCTGGTTTAGAGAGTATGGATTATGATCAGAAATTAAGGGAGCTAGGGCTTTACTCTTTGGAGAGAAGGAGGATGAGAGGAGACATGATAGAGGTGTACAGGATATTAAGAAGAATAGACAGAGTGGATAGCCAGCGCCTCTTCCCCGGGGCACTGCTGCTCAATACAAGAGGACATGGCTTTAAGGTAAGGGGTAGGAAGTTCAAGGGGGATATTAGAGGAAGGTTTTTTACTCAGAGAGTGGTTGGTACGTGGAATGCACTGCCTGAGTCAGTGGTGGAGGCAGATACACTAGTGAAGTTTAAAAGACTACTAGACAGGTATATGGAGGAATTTAAGGTGGGGGGTTATATGGGAGGAAGGGTTTAAGGGTCGGCACAACATTGTGGGCTGAAGGCCTGTACTGTGCTGTACTATTCTATGTTCTATGTTCTATGAAACAGAAGTTTTCTGATTTGAGAAATGAGAGGACAAATTAGGTGTATGTTGTGTTGCACATTTAGTTTGATAGCGGTTAGTCAGTTCCAAATCCAGCTATTTTATTCTCTAGGTAAGTCAACCAGCGACATGATGAGCTAAATCTGTTGCTGACTAAATTTATTTTATACACATTTCAGGAAGATTAGATGACAATGCTGCTTTCCAAATGATAAATTACAGAACTGCAAACAATCCCTTGAGCTGCAGGTTTACTTTCTACTGTTAAAGCAATGCATGTATTATTCTAATACTTTACCCTGTAGTTTTATTTTGAATTATGACCCAGTACTTACAGCGCAACAGCCAATTTGACTTCTTCACTAACCAGTACATAGTGCTTTTAATTGTTTTATTCTGCATTGTTGTTTACCTTGGCTGCATCTTTAATGGTTTTTCCTAGTAATAATTGTATTCTTCCTACCAAAATTCTGGGCTTGAATTAACTGCAGAAGGTTTTTGTCAGATACATTTGATTTTTACTGCATTCATGATGAAGGCACGCCAGCAGCTCTACTTCATTAGGACTCTGAGGAGATTTGGTTTGTCACCAAAGACTCTGGGAAATTTCTACCGATGTACCGTGGAGAGAATTCTGACTGGTTGCATCACAACTTGGTATGGAGCATCCAATGTACTGTATCTCAAGAGGCTATAGAGCATTGTAGACACAATCAGTCCCACTAGGTGTACAACTCTCCCATTTCCAAGGACATCTTCAAGACCCTTAACATCCTTGACATGTCCTCTTTGCATTACTACCACTAAGGAGGAGTTAAAGGAGTCAGAAGACCATCACTCAATGTTTTAAGAAACAGCTTCTTTTCCTCTGCCATCAGATTTCTCAGAATCAGAATCAGGTTTAATATCACCGCCATGTTTGTTAACTTTGTGGCAGCAGTACAATTGCAGTACATAATCATAGAGAAAAAAACTGTGAATTAAAGAATAAATACACACACACACACACACACACACACACACACACACACGCACACACACATATTGATATAAAATAGTTAAATTAAGTAAGTAGTGCAAATAAAAAAGAAATAAAGCAAGTAGTGAGGTCGTGTTCATGGGTTCAATGTCCATTCAGAAATCGAATGGCAGAGGGGAAGAAGCTGTTTCTGAATCACTCAGTGTGTGCCTTAAGGCTTTGTTACCTCCTTCCTGATGGTGGCAATGAGACGAGGGCATGCCCTGGATGATGGATATCCTTAAAGAAGGATACCTCCCTTGTGAGGCACCGCTCCTTGAAGATGTTATTGATACTACAGAGGCTACTGCCCTCCGTAGGTGCACAGTTTCTTTGTCTTTCACGCTATTTATTAGTTTTAGTTATTTGTAATAACTTCTTTGTTGTGCACTCTGCTGCTACCTCAAGACAAAAAAAACATTCACACAACACACACAAAATGCTGGAGGAACTCAGTAGGTCAGGCTGCATCTATGGAGAGGGATAAAAATTCGACATCTTGGGCCGAGACCCTTCATCAAAGTCTTGGCCCAAAATATCAACTCTTTATTCCTTTCCATAGATGCTGCCTGACTTCCTCCAGCATTTGTGTGTGTTACTCTGGATTTGCGGCATCTGCAGAATCTCCTGTGTTTAAAATTTCACACACATAAGGCAGAGATATTAAATCTGATTTTTTGATTCTGACCCAGGTGCTGGCTCTGAGCCAAGTGGTTACTGGTACAGTGAAGGACAAAAGGTGGGCCTTCAGGCTGCTTTGCTGTAGCTCTGCATGGTGGAAGAATCTATATTCATGTCAACCTGACATCTGATGCGATAGCACTGTCTTGTTGAGCTGCTCCTTCAAAGTTCTTTGATAACATATATCACTGGAGTATATAATCTGAATTGACATGTCAACAGACTGATAGGAAGGGCTGCCCTGTCAGAGGTGTTATCTTTTGGATGTGATATCAAAGCCCTCTCAGTTAGGCATAAAAAGTCCCAGTGGACAATCTACACTGGGGCTATGCTGCTCGTGTATGTGTTAGACTGAGGTTTGACCTCACATTTATTTTTGAGCAGCCCAATAGTTCTATTCTATTATTTGTCTAAACGTAAATAAATGCTTTTGGATTTTCTTTATCCTACCTTTCTAACTGCAAAACAGAAATGCACTGCTTTGCAAAGATAGGCCTAAAATGTTAACCATAAACTTCTGTGGTTTTAATAGAGTCAATGGTCAGTGGCAGCAGCAATTACCTCTAGCTGATTTTCAGATTCAAAATATCAAAATGGATCAATCGCATTGAAAAGTTCTCAGCTGTATATGTGCTCAAATACAACAATAAGTCTTTCTTCTATTGTGCCCTTCCTCTTGTTTGAAAACTAAAATAAATAAATTAAGAGATTAGATGAAAGAAAGGTATAGAAAGAACGAGGGGTCACAGTTTGAGGATAGAGGGGAAGCCTTTTAGGACCGAGATTAGGAAAAACTTCTTCACACAGAGAGTGGTGAATCTTTGGAATTCTCTGCCACAGGAAACAGTTGAGGCCAGTTTATTGGCTATATTTAAGAGGGAGTTAGATATGGCTCTTGTGGCTACGGGGGTCAGGGGGTATGGAGGGAAGGCTGGGGCGGTGTTCTGAGTTGGATGATCAGCCATGATCATAATAAATGGCGGTGCAGGCTCGAAGGGCCGAATGGCCTACTCCTGCACCTATTTTCTATGTTTCTATGTTTAAACATAGAAACACAGAAAACCTACAGCACAATACAGACCCTTCTGCCCACAAAGTTGTGCTGAACATGTCCTTACCTTAGAAATTACCTAGGGTTACCCGTAGCCCTCTATTTTTCTAAGCTCCATGTACCTGTCTAGCAGTCTCTTAAAAGACCCTATCATATCTGCCTCCACCACCGTCGCCGGCAGCCCATTCCACGCATTCACCACTCTCTGCATAAAAAAACTTACCCCTGACATCTCCTCTGTACCTACTTCCAAGCACCTTAAAACTGTGCCCTCTCGTGCTAGCCATTTCAGCCCTGGGAAAAAGCCTCTGACTATTCACATGATCAATGCCTCTCATCTAACAAGATGTTAGATCTTGTCCCTTGGAATTCCTTCCAGTAACTTCACTATAAGTGAAGGCAGATACATTGACCTGTTGATCCCTGGCCTACTCTTGCTACACCTTTTGAACAATAACATAATATTGGCCACCCTCCAGTCCTGTGGAATTTCACCAGTGGCTGACAATGAAGCAAATATCTCTACCAGGGCTTCCATGATTTTTTCCCTGGTCTCCTTTGTGGTCTAAGCCTGGTCAGGTCTTGTGGATTTACCCACCCTATTGTCCTACAAGGTTGCAAGTAGAAATTCCTCATAATTTACACCTAATTCAAGACCTCACTACTTATTAACCCCAGTTCTTTGGCATCCTTGATTCTCTTCTTGGTGAGAAGAAATCGACATTAAAGATCTTGAGCATCTTCTGTGGCTCCACACACAGCAGCCCGAATGGTCTTTGAGAGGACTTAGTCAGTCTCTCCTTAGTCATGTTTTTATTTAAATGTAATTGAAAAACCTTTTGTGATTATATTTAACCCTACCTGCCAAATCCATATCATATTTTTTGCCCACCTGATTTCCCTTTTAAGCCTGCTTTTAAACTTTTAATATTTGTCAGGTGATTCATGAGAGCCCCGCTGTCTAAACACAATAGGCACTTCCTTCCTTTTTCCTTACCAGAGTCTTGATATCGCTTGCCAGCCAGAGCCTGCTGAACTTGATTTCTCTATCAATCATCCAAACAGGAACACGTTGGTACTGGACTCCTGTTATGACCTTTCTAAAAGCCTCCTATTTGTTAACTGTTCCTTTGCCTTTAAATACAGTGGTCTAGTTGATCCCAACTAGATTATGTCCTCAATGTCCTGCTTCAGTTCAGGATGGTATATCTCACAGAAATCTATATAAACTTAGTGTCATAACCAGGAAATGTAACTGAGATCTCAGCAGGTCGGGCAGCATCGATGGAAAGGAGTGATATGTTGATGTTTCAAGCCGAGAACTATTATCAATCCTGATGAAGTGTCTCAGTCTGAAATATTGACTGTTAATTCCTCTCCATAGATACTGTCTGACCTGCTGAGTTCCTCCAGCATTTTGTGTGTGGTGCTCTGGACTTCTAGCCTCTGTAAAATCTCATGTTTAAAAGTCACTGAGATATGGGATTTTCGAGGCAAATTATAAAGTTTGTCAAATAGAGCTGATTTATGCAGTTTGTTTCATCTCCAATAGAATTATATTCCATTTACCTCTAAAGTGTTGCACAGGCAGAACATTTTAGCATGCATACAAATCAACAGGTTAACTATCAAAAATGATTCTACATCATTGTTGGTTTTCAACGCCGTGCTTGCAATTAACTGGGCAATAGGTTTAGACACACGGCTGACTGTTTTGTTCCCAATTCAATTTACAACTTTACCTCAGATGTGACCTACTAACTGCAAAGAGCTTTGAAGCTGTGATCAACCCCACAAAAATGCAATCCCTTAGGAAGCTCTATATTGAACAATGAATCTTAAAGCACTGAATTTATTCCCAGATAGTCATGAACATGTAGTTCCCAATGAGCTGCAAAATTTATTTTTCAGAAGTTTGGGTTGTAATGAGAACATAAAAATCTGGAAAATAGGAGCAGATGTAGGCCATTCAGCCCTTGAAACTTGCCCCTGCTGCATCTCCATGGCTTATCTATCTCAGGCTGCTTCTCTTCTTTGACACCAGTAGCATCCCCCATGCCACGACAGTCAATTAACTCATCCTTAAAAATCACCTGCTTCCTTTTAAAATACCTCTGGTCATGTTGCCTCCACCGCACTCTGGGGTAGAGAGTTCCAGAAAGTCATCAGCCTTTGTGACAAGGAATTCCAGTTTTAAGAGACCATCCCTATTCTTCAAAGTTCAAGGTAAGTTATTATAAAAGTACATTTGTGTCACCACATACAACCCTGAGATTCTATTTCTTGCGGGCATACACAACAAATCCATAATAGAATCAATGAAAGACTGTACCAACTTGGGTGTCAACTTGTATGCAAAAGACAACAAACTGTGCAAATACAAAATGAAAGAAGTAATAATAATAAATAAGTAATAAATATTGAAACGTGAGATGAAGAATCCTTGAAAAATAAGTCCATAGGGAACATTTCAATGATGGGGCAAGCAAAGTTATATGAAGTTATCCACTTTAGTTCAAGAGACTGATGGTTGACAGATAATTTATATCCCTGAACCTGGTGGTGTGAGTCTTGTGGCTCTTCCAGATGGCAGCAGGAAGAAGAGAGCATGTTCTGGGTGCATCTCTTGTAACTAAAAATGCCATAATGTTGCTATTTACCAACCTAAAACTGGAAAGCCATAAAGATGTAACAGGGCACATAGTTGTATGAGGAGAAAACCTATGCAATTCTGGTTGCCCCATAACAGGAAGGATGTGGAGCCTTTGGAGATAGAATAGAAAAGAAGAGGTTTGCATTTTTATAAAGGGGAGATTTGATAGAGGTGTACAATATTATGAGGGATGTAGCTATGGTAAATGCAAGCAGGCTTTTTTTCACTGAGGATGAGTGAGACAAGAACTAGATGCAATGGGTTAAGGGTGAAAGGTGAAATGTTTAAGGGGAATAGGAGGGGGATCTTCTTCACTCAGAGTGTGATGAGTGTGTGGAACAAGCTGGAAGCCCACGTTGTTAATGCAGATTCAATTTCAACATTTGAGAGAGATTTGGATAGGTATATGGATAGGAGGTGTATGGAGCCACGTTCCTGGTACACATCAATGAGACTAGGCAGATTAGTGTTTCAGCATAGAGTAGATTGGCCGAAGGGCCTGCTTCTTTGTTGAAGTGTTCTATGGCTCTATGACTGTGTGAAAGGGATAAAGTTTAAAGGAGACGTGCAGGGGAAGTTTTCTTTTTACATCGAATGATAGGTGCTTGGAGCAGTCTTCCTGGGATTCTGGCGGAAGCAGATATGATAGTGGCATTTAAGACATTTTTAGATAAACACATAAACATGCAAGGAATGGAGGAATATGAATTATGTGCAGGTAGAAGTGACTTCGTGTAATTTGGGATCTTGTTTGGAATTGTGGGCTGATGGGTCTGACCCTGTGCAGTACTGTTTTGGTTGTTTTTACTATACCCTTGTAAGGAGTTCGTCCCCACATGTTTTCACCTTTGCACATTGGGTTCCACTGATATCAATGCACAGGATATATTAAGGTAAGCACCATGTGCATACATTTTGCAACAGTGAGAAAAGATGAATGTCTAGTCCACAGTTCCAAACAGCAGTTAGACTGTTGATTATTTGGGTAAAAAGAGAAAAGGCAAAGTGTTACATGTTGGATGCGATCTCTATTAGGGTGTACAAAATAAGCGTAGAAACATAGAAACATAGAAAATAGGTGCAGGAGTAGGCCATTCGGCCCATTGAGCCTGCACCGCCATTCAGTACGATCATGGCTGATCATCCAACTCAGAACCCTGTACTTGCCTTCTCTTTATACCCCCTGATCCCTTTAGCCACAAGGGCCATAGGCAGTAGATCTGTTTGCTCAGAAGTTAAATGAGACCTAGGACAAAAACAGGTCCTGTGTATCATCATATCTATTGCCAACCATCAATTACTCATCTGTATAAATCCCATTTTCTAACACTTGGCCCATGACCTTCTACACCTTGAGCATTCAAGTGCTCACCTAGATATTCTTGGACACAAAAGATTCTGCAGAAAATCTTAAGCAACACACACAAAATGCCGGAGGAAATCAGCAAGTCAGACAGTATCTATGGAGAGGAATAAACAGTTATTTCAGGCCAAGACGCTTCGTCAGGGTTATCAGACTCTGTATCATATTTGTAGAACTTCCTTATGGGTATGTTATTGTGCGGCATGACTAAGCCAGTGGTCATGAGTACATGGCTGCAACCTTTGGTAGCCCTCCAGGCTCACACTGAGCATTGCTGAACAATGAACAACCCAGAGAAGTAAAATGGACGGGGAGACAGGTGAAGAGAGGAGTTATGTCTAAACAGACTTGCTCGTGTTAGTGGTAGGGACAACTCTTTACTTCCTTGCTGGGCTCTATGGGGAAACCAGAACTGATGTGAAGCTGAAGATGCAGTGTCGCATTGTGTCGATAAATTTGTGAACACATGTGGAGACCCCATTCAATTCCACTGGGATTGCAAGCACTTCCCTGCAAAGTCTGGGGCATTAGATGACAAAACAAAAGGAAAAAAATTGAAAACATAATGCCAATCCTATTTTTCATTAAACACAAGAGATTCTGCAGATGTTGGAAATCTGGAGTAACAAGCACAAAATGCTGGAGGAATTCAGAAAGTCGGGTAACATCTATAGAGAGAAATAAAAGAATCCCGATGAAGGGTCTTGGCTGGAAACTTTGACTCTCTAGTTGTCTCCATGGATGCTGCCTGACCCACTTAAATCTTCCAGTAGTTTGTGTTTGTTGCTGCACTTCTACATCTGGCAGTTTTTTTTTCCAAACTGCATCATGCAAAGGATCACTTAAACTTCATTTATACTGATTAATATGCTGCTTGTGCTAACATGGGACTGATGTGACCAAACAAGACTGCGCAATTAAGCAAAAACAATATTCCAGGCCTTCAAGTTGTACCTCCAGCTGGACCTAGTTGGCTTCAGAATTCAATCTCTTTGTCGTCGGTATCACTCTGACGTACAAAACTAAATGAAGTGTTCATCACAGTAAAGATAATACACTTCAAGTGAAGACTGTCAATATTTTTATGTACTTCTTGATGTTTGAAAGAAGGATTTTTTTTCACTCAAAGTCAGTATTTATTGACCATCCTGGAAGAGTCATCAGTTTTTTTCTCAAATTGCTGCAATCCAGTGAAAGCACAAATGGGCATAAAGACCTAAAGTCTTTCATAAAACCTCAAAGCATTTTACAGTCAATGAAATGGAATCATTATTTCAGGTTAGGAAATATAGTAGACAAGTGGTAAGCAAGCACACAAAACAAAACATTGTCCCATTGACCAGAGAGTTTCCTTTAGTGATGTTCCTTTGAGGATAACTATTGGTCCAGAAACTTGGTATAACCTTGCACTTCACAAATTTTATGTTTCTCTCTCTGAATCGATCTTTCCTTCCAGGCTCTCTGCAGCTGAACAACCTCTTCACCTCCGCCATCAGATTACTGAATGGTCCTTGAACCCATGAACAGTACCTCACAATTCCTCTTTAGCATTATTTATTCATTGTAACTTGTAGTAATATTTTATGTCTTGCACTGTGCTGCTGCCACAAAATATCAAATGTCATGACATATGTCAAAGTTAATAAACCTGATTATGATTCTGAAACTAACATTTTTCTTCAGCTTAAAGCAACATCTCTTTTACGGATGATCTGCTATTTCCCATATTTCACATTTTGCTTGCCTTTTTTATTATGCAGCAATTTGAAGTGGATGTTCTATCTCAACATATGGATTGTTCTGTCCATTTATATGTAAAAATGACCCCTGATGAATTTCTGGCTGCCAAGTGAACTGGATTTCTTATACAGTCCACAAGTTTCCCACCTGATATTGCAGAATACAAGTCCAGCAGCAGAGTGCTCAGTCACGAATTACCGTAGAACATTGAAACAAGAATAGATCATTCACTCTTCCTGCCTGCTCCTACAGTCAATAGGTCCGTGACCAGACGACAATAAAACCATAAGGTATATTGTAGGAACAGAATTTGGCCATTTGGCCCATTGAGTCTGCTCTGCTATTTCATTATGGCTGTTCCATTTCCCTCTCAGCCCCAATCTCCTGCCTTCTCCCCAGATCTCTTCATAGCCTGCCCAATCAAGAATCTATCAATGTCTGCTTTAAATATACATGAAGACTTGCCTGCCCCCGCCCCCCCCAACAGCCACCTAAGGCAAAGAAATTCCATATATCATGGTTGATCTTTATAACAGCATCACATTTCTGCACCAACTCCATACCAGCCAATTCCCTTATTAGCTATAAAATGCTTTCTGCCAAATATACTCAGCAGATAGTCCTCCACAGTCTTCCTGTCCAGTCAATTCCAAATGTTTAGCACCCTCTGGTGCCAAATAAGTTACCTGTATATTTTGGGACCGTGGCCTTGGTTCTAGATTACCTAGACAGGGGAAGCATTCAACTCAGTATCTCCCTGAAAATGCCCTCAGAATTTGGTACCTCCCAAACTTTGCATTGTACAGGTGCTTACCCTTTATATACCTCATCTGCCATCCCAGTTTTGAAATTAATTTTAACATTAATAGATGGAGACTTGAGAACCTATATAGTATTATCATTAAGTCATGCTTCTTTTAGATATAGGCTAGAAAAGTTCTGACGTAAATCCACATTCCTGTGTGATATTTTTCATCTCTCTAGCACCTAGTTTTCTAGTATATTTTTTCAGTGCAAAGTTCACCCACAGTCAGATTTCATTCTCACTGTTTTGAATAATTACTCACAGATGTTTTACTCACACACTTCTGACACAGTTCTGCTTAAAGAGAAAGCAATTAAACTATTCTTGTCAAGACCTGTGACCTCCTGCAACCTCAGATATTGCCTCATGAGTGCCTTCACTGCTTGGTCTCTGAAGGTTCAGCTCACTGTCACAGCCATTCTTGACTTCCCAGACCATTCCAGCTGCTGCTGCTCTCTGCCCAGCTGCTCCCTGCTGCACCAAAAGGAGATCACCAAATTCCTGTGCTCCAGGAAAGCAGGATACACCCCTTTGCATTTCCTTCATCCCATGGCAGCAGGGAGAGTGGGCATGAGCATTTATCGGCATGTCTGATTTGCAGACTTCCCCAAAGTGCATGATTCCATACTTTGTGCTTGTGTCCCTACACAGACTTCCCTGGCAATCTTATGCCAGCAGGGCTGGGCTCTGGTTCAACATGGCATTTCCCTTTGATGCGTGTCAAGTTCTTACTGTTGATGCAAAGTAAAGCAGGAGGGCCTCCATGACAGCCCTGTGAAAAAACAATCCCTTCAGTAGGCACCGGTCATCCTCAGCTCTCCAGGTCCCTCTGACACCCTGAATGGCACTCTTTAATCATTGCATCATCCTTTCATTCACTTGGTATTGGGTAGTGGCTCCATATGTCACTACTACAGGGCGTGACGACCCTGGCTTACACGAGTCCTGGGCTCAGCTGGCTCCGGTTGACAGGACCCGGTATGGGCCCCTATCCAGGGTTACGGATCCCACTGCCTTGTGGGTATCTTCTGGAGAAGAGAAGGCTAAGGAGTAAACCCTACACAAATCCGAAGTGGAACCCCTAAGGCGGTTGGATGACGTATCGCTTCACCTCCCGGTAGCTCCTGCAGCCAAGCTGTTGCCAAATGTACTGGTTCGCATTCCTTTGGACCACATCTGCGAGGTCCAGAGGGGAACCTTGATGCTTGGGCAGCCCAGGATCTCCATATTCATTGCACAGGTCTGTGTCCTAAACCAGGTGCATCCATTGTCTACTTAGACAGATGGAGCCATTATTATTATTATTATTATTATTATATTATTATCCTTTCATTCATCAAAACACTCTCCTCTAAACTCTTTAGCTGACCTAAACATCAGCGGTGTAACAGGTAGCAACAAAGTAAGTAACTAACCCTATAGGCCATGTCCTTTGTAAGCTGCAGTGACTCTTTAAGTGCTTCATTGGTGGAACTGCACTTCCTGTCTCACTATGCAACAACTTGCCAGACATCAATAGGGAAGGCCATGTTGAAGCCAATATCATGGTATTAAACAGAGAAACTCAACGACTCAGTTCTGTGAACCTCACATTTGAATTTCCCACTCATCTTGAGACTTCCACAAAGGATATAAGGGGTGACAAACAGTGGTAATGTAATTCTAAATGAACAACATAGAGAAATTTCAAGCTCATCCAGATTTGCATTCAGAATATCACAAAAAGGAATATTTCTCCAAATGCTTACACTATTTAAGTTTTGTTTCATTCTCAGTGCATAATTTGCACACTAGGTGTAATTGAATAATTTGAACACTTCAATAACTGTGGGATATTTCTATTAAGAGACTACTAATAAACTCTTTATTGGCTTTACTTTATTTTCAGCAGGGTTCATGTATCTCAGTATAACTAATGAGAGATACTTTGAAATCAAAGCCATAACTGTGAGACGTTTACCTCTGCCGGGAAAGAAACAGAATTATGAAATTGGAGAGCTGTCTGTGGAGAATATAAACCATCTTCCAATTTTGATTTTCAGTTTAGCTTAGTCTGACTTGAACAATAAGCAACTGAGCTTGAAATCAGATCAAATGTCTCACATTATTGAGCGAATAACAGTGACACAAATAAAATCATAGATCCAAGAAATTATTAAGATAAATTAATGACACAAATTCATGCTGTCTGTCCAACTGGACTATTGAAAATCTTGCACTGCGTAGAACTTACTAACTCCTTGTAAATTGTCCCGCATATCACAATCTCTTTGACCCACTACCATCAGAAAGGAGGTACTGGAGCATCAAGACTAGGATTGCCAGACTGGGTAACATCCCCTTCTTTCAGCCTGTGAGATGAATGAATGCCCTGGTACCACCAAAATATTGAAACTAGGACAATGAGCTGTTTATTGTTTACTGTTTACTGATGGTGGACACTGCATACACTTTGAATTATGTTTTATTAACTTACTTGTGGTAATATTTTGTTTTATGTACTGTGTGTGATATATGTTTTTTGCTGCACTGTGATTCAGAAGAACATTGTTTCATTTTGTTTGTATACATGTATGGTTGGATGACAATAAACTTGATCTTGAACGATATATCCAGCTGTAAAACTGTACATCTAAATGA
Organism: Mobula birostris; assembly: GCF_030028105.1. NCBI lineage: Eukaryota > Metazoa > Chordata > Chondrichthyes > Myliobatiformes > Myliobatidae > Mobula > Mobula birostris. The sequence continues at coordinate 22,747,929 of NC_092374.1, read as the reverse complement.
CTATCTTTCAGCAGCATGCATTGGTTAATAGTTCACTAACTTTCATGAAGGAAACATCTTCTTCAATCTTGTAACACGGAGACAGATTAGAGACTTCATCAGCCCCTCTTCACCACCCACTTTGTAGGGTGAGAGGTAAACATTTTGGTCGAGGAGACAGAATTAGTAGTAAATATTTTGATTGGAGCAGACGGAATTACAAGTGTATACTTCTCTAATCCTTCCACATTCATGTGATTTGGCTTTGCCATTTTTCCCAAAGTTTAGTGTTGGACGGTGGTTGGTGGGCGCCAGGGCGTGCCCACACAGTGGTGGGCCTGCACGCCACATCTCTGGAGCCCACTGCTGCTCGGAGATCCCCTGTAGTTGAGGACCAACTGCAGAAGTATTGAGGCCATGATCACCCAGCGCCAGCTGCAGTGGCTGGGGCACGTGATAAGGATGCCCCCATGTCGGCTACCCCGCAGAGTGTTTCACAGCCAGCTACATCATGGTCAATGCTCAGCTGGAGGGCCGGAGAAGCGCTATAAGGATCAGATGAAGAATGCTTTAAGGAAGTGCAAGATCAGACCCGAGGACCTGGAGGATGTTGCTGCTGACCGTACCACTTGGCGACAGCTGTGTAGGGACAGGGTTTGTATTCTGAAGATGGAAAGAACAACCAGAAGACAGCAGAAGAGAGCAAGGAGAAATGCAGCCACGGTTGCCACCACTACCACATATACATGTCCCACCTGCAATAGAGCTTGTGGGTCCAGGATAGGACTGTATAGTCATCAAAGATCTCACTGTTAAAGGAGTGGACTTCGTCATCGGATTTCGATGGACGACCAAAGAAGAAGATGAAGTGTCTAGAAATGTGGAATCTATTCCATTTTATTTCTAACCTGTGATCTGCTACTATTTAGCACAACTTTGTTCTTTTTACATTCACACTACTGCAATGAAGATTGAAAAAAATTGATTGAAACCGTTGAATTAATTTACATGGAGTGCTGCTAGAAGAAAGCAGCGTCCATCATCAAAGATCCCCCCCCTACCACCACGCAGGCCGCGCCCTTTTCTTGCTACTACCATTAAGCCAAAGGTATAGATGCCTTAGATTCCACACCACCAGGTTCAAGAACAGTGCTCCTGAACCAACATGGATAACTTCAATCACCATTAATATGAACTGATTCTGCGAACCTACAAATGCACGTTCACGGACTCTTTCCATCTCTTTATCTCAGTATTTTTTTATTTGCATAGTTTGGCTTCTTTTTGCACATTGGTTGCTTGTCAGTCTTTGTGTGTTTTTGTGAACTTCAATTATATTTCATTTTTTACCTGTAATTGCTTACAAGAAAATGAATCTGCAAGTCGTGTATGACAATATATATTTACATAGTTTGATAATAAACTTGCTTTCAATTTTGAATTTTGAGAATATAGTCAGAGATTCCGCTATCTCCATCCTAGCTTTTCATTGCAACCTTAAATACATTCTTTTGGTTTATTTGCCTTGTTAATATTGAGTACTGTTATACCATTCTGTAACAGCTTTCTATATATTTTTATGTCAGTCAATATCTCTGTCATCCATAGCCCAATTCTTCCATTGTTACATTAATATCTTTTTTGTTGCTTTTTGATTCAAGGTACTCATTCACTTATACTTTCTTTCCCTCGAAGATTTGTGTTTTATTCTTGATCAATCCCAGCATTTTGCTTGCTCTTGAAATCTACTCAGTGGCTACTTTATTAGGTACACCTGTACACCTGCTTGTTAACAGAAATATCAAATCAGCCGGTCATTTGACAGCAACTCAGTGCATAAAAGCATGCAGGCTTGGCCAAGACATCCAGCTGTTGTTCAGAGGAAATGTCAGAATCTAAGTGACTTTGACCATGGAATGATTGTTGGCGTCAGATGAGGTGATTTGTGTACCTCAGAAACTGCTGATCTCCTGGGATTTTCATGCAGTGAGCAACAGTTTTGTTGGCAAAAATGGCCTTGTCAGAGGAGAATGGCCAGATTGTTTCAAGCTGACAGGAAGGCAACAGAAAGTCAAATAATCATTCATTACAACAGTGGTGTGTGGAAGAGCATCTCTGAATGTACAGCATGTTAAACATTTAAGTGAACAGACTATAGCAGCAGAAGAACAAGAACATACAGTTAGTGGCAACTTTATTAGGTTCTTATTAAATTGGCCACTGGGTATATTTATAAACGTTGCAGGTTCTGTTTTACATTTTCTACTGATATATTTTCATGCTGTCTCTCAGCTCTTCTTAAATACTTCTGTTTTCGTCTTCCCTCTCTGTACAATATTTCTTTGAATCTCTAACTAATACTTGCCATAATATTAAAAATGGCATGATCGTGTAGCACTTAGTGCAGATGCTTTACAGTGCCCGCGATCTCTGATCAGGGTTCGATTTTCAACACTGTCTGTAAGGAGTTTGTACGTTCTCCTCATGACTGCGTGGGTTTCCTCCAGGTGCTCTGATTTCCTCCCACATTCCAAAGACGTGTAGTCAGAGTTAGTATGTTCTAGGCATGCTATATTGGCACCAGTGGTGTGGTTACACTGTACTGTTTTGGCCTTTGATGCAAAATGATATATGCTTTGATGTTTCAAAATACATATGACAAATAAAGCTAATCTTATCTCATCTTATAAATCTTTTCTAATCTGATTTGTTGTTTCGGTCCTAATTCTGATATTACCATATAGAAATATAACAAACTGATTGTGTTCTTTTATTTCGGCATTCTTTACTTGAGAAGCTCCCATCATTTATTTCTAGATTTCATGACCAGATTTTTCAGTTGCAGCTGTGCAAAATCCCATCCCAGAAGCTTATTCTCACTTACTCCGTTGTGTCACCAGAACAGAGAATCACAAGAAAATAGGAGCACAGTACTCCACTTGGTCTCACAAACCTAAGTCACTCATTCAAGATTATTGTGATTAATCTTTACTGGCACCATTTCCTGTTCTAATTCCTTATGGCCTCCAATACATCAAGATTTCAAATATTTAATTATCTACATATTAAAACGAGCTTTGACCAGTGACCAATTGGTGTTTGAGATTGATTAGCAAAAGCAAATTATGGGAAGGCAGGAGCAAGCATAGTGACCATCATCTGAGTGGACAGAGTAGAGATCGACCTCTAGGTCTTCGAGACTTCAGAGAAGAGAGGCTTCAGTCAGACAAAGGCAAAAAAAGAAAAGCTCAAGGTTGCGATCCTTTTCCTTCCCTTCTTTATATCTGTTCAGCTCAGACAGTAGAGATGTCAGGCAGAATAGTGGAATGCTCCTCTTGCAGGATGTGGGAAGGCAGGGAGACCTCCACTGTTCCTGACAACTACAAATGCAACAAGCACATGCAGCTACAGCTTCTAACAATTCATGGAATTGGATGAACTCCAGATCATTCAGGAGGCTGAGGGGGTGATAGATAGGGCAGAAAGAGAGGTGGATGCACAAGAGGTGAAGGACGCTGGAAACAGGGTGGCTGTCAGAAAGAGGAAAGGGGTAAGGAGCCAGTGCAGAGTACTTCTGTGGCCATCACCCTCTCCACCAGGTATACCACTTCGGATACTGTTGGGAGGGTTGGGCTAACAGAGGAAAGTCACAGTGGCTGCGCCTCTGGCGCTGTCTCTGTGATTTAGAAGGGAAGTGGGGGTGGGGGGGGAGGAGGCATGCTGTGGTGATATGAGATTCATTACTTAGGGGAATGGACAGGGAATTCTGTGGGCAAGAACAAGATTCCTGGGTAGTATGTTGCCTCCTGGCTGCCAGGGTCCAGGATATCTCAGATTGAGACCTCAGCATTCTTAAGTGGGAGGGTGAACAGCCAGAAGTCATGGTCCATGAATTCTCCAAATTCCCATTCTTTAAAAATTTGGTAAACCTTGTTTTCAGCGTTCCATAGCTGGAGCTTTCTAGCATTCCATCCTTGGGTTTAATTAACCTGGGTTGCAATTGCATTTCCCTTTAAGCATGCCCTGGATATTTTCCGATATATGCAGCACCCTAGTGAGAGGTCACATTTTGGGTCCTATAGATATATATTCATGATTTCCACCTGAATTAAATTTATATTACCATCCACTGCCTCTATAGCATGACATTTTCGAAGTCCATATGTCTATGTCACCATATGTTACCTTGAGATTCATTTTATTACAGCCATTCACTGTAGAACAGAGAAATACAATAGAATCAATGAAAAACCACAGACAAACGAAGACTAATGAACACCAAATGAAGACAAACTATGCAAATAAACAAATAAATAAAACTGAGAAGGTGAGTTGTAGAGCTCTTGAAAGTGAGTCCATAAGTTGTGGAATCAGGTTGAGTCTGCATTTTGCACTCTGGTACCTCTCGTGATAAACAAATCTACCCAGCCTCCTTTCCATCATCAATTGAACTATTTTTTTAAAATTATTTTTCCTTTGCACAGCTGCTTTAAAGCTGAACCTATTACCACTATTACCCATATATTGACATTTGTAACACAATCTTCTTACCCCAAACTTCAATCTAAAAATTTGATCCAATTTTGTTCTTCCTCATTGGGATACACCCATATTAAAATCTTATAAATACATATAAATTTTTCTCTTTGCCATTAAGCCTGTTTTTACCCCAGATTAAATTAGGATAATTGAAACTTCTACTTCTACCTCTCTATTATTTTGACATTTCTCTGACTTTTTCTCCAACTTCATTTTTTTTCCAGTGAATTGTTGTGAGTCTCTATCAAGTGTCCAGGAATTATAACAAAGCAGTGTGTGTATGATTTCCTTTTAAATCTAGTTAATATGATCAACCATAATTTGTAGTAAATTCCCTGGGATAATCAATGCTTGTAGTTAAAGGCATAACTAACTCCTGCATCAATGAGAATATATTGTATTTACGGTGTACAGAGCTTTTGGAATTCTATGATTGGTCTAAGGTACATGATGACCAAAGCTCTGTCACATCTCTTCTTGGAGATACTTCTGCCGTTGACTTCCAGACCTTATGTTAATTATGTCAGTAAGATGTTATCTGAAGGAGAGAGCGCCATTCTTCTGTCTGTCATTCAAACTAGAAATGAGACTCGTATAACAGATTAGCATTTGCTGTGCATTCCAATCAACTTCATGAGTAATGCAACAACTAACCCTATGACCTGAAGGTGAATGAAAGTCTGAATAATAAAAATAGCTGAACTAAGGTGGCAACTACTTCGAACTATTTTTATGCATATTGAGATTTGTTCCAATTTAATTCTTAATTAATGATATTAAGGCAATTGGCCTGCGATTAATCAGATTAGCTCAAGGTTAAAAGTGACCAAAAGAAATTTAGAAATTTTACTCATGTGAGTTATATCTAACATTGTAAATGATTATCTTGTTTGTGATCATGCGGATTAATAATAATTTGAGATTGATCTTGCTCAGAGGTGGTTTGAGGCTAATATCTTACTTCTGAAATGCAAACTTACACGGATTTATTTGAATCCCCACTTCTATGTGCACCAAAAAGTGAAAATGCCTTCCTGAATTATCCATATTTCCTTATGAGATAGATGAAATCCATTCGCCCCTTCGCATCCATGGCAGAGAGTAATCTCATTCCCCTGCTAATTTTCCTTATAATCTTCATTCTCCACCTTCCCAGTTTCACTAGGAGCAATTTACAATGGCTACATACAATCCAACCTGCATTCTTTGGGATGTGGTAGAAAACTGGCACACCTTGAGGAACCCCATAGGGAGAATATGAGAAGTCCAGATAGACAGCACCCAGGGTTAAGGATTGAACTCTCCTTGCTGAAGCTATGAAGCAGCACTACTCCTAGTTGTGCCACTGGGTAAAAGATCGAGCATCTTTTCAGAAGAAGATTTCCCTTGCAATTTGAAAGCCTTTTATGAATGAAATGCTGGGTTAGCATCCATGGTCTCTGCTCACCTTTATCCAGTGTGCTTACCTACAATTGCTCCCATTCTTTTGCCTGAAAGACAACAGGCCAGTATTGAATTGTGCAGCTACAAGGAACAGGACAGATATTTCACGCATTTGCTGAATTTGATTTAGAGGAAACAGATTAGTGAATTTGAATATCCCTTAGCAGATTAAATGGGTAAACAAGAATGTGCTGCAGAATAGAAGTTTATGTGATGTTGGAAAAAAACACGCCTGATTGAAGAAATGGGCCCTGACTTTAAATCCTTAAGGTGTAATATGTAATTGGTGTATATACCACAATACAGGCAAAATCTTGCTTTGCATGCTAACCACACAGATAATTTCAGAACATAATTACATTCAGTGCTACAAGGGAAAATAATAACAGAATACAAAATATTTGTGTTACAGTTACAGAAAAATCACAATAGAGGTAGACAATGATCTATAAGGACTATGGTGAGGTAGATTGTGAGGGTGAGTTGATCTTTATTAAACAAGAATATCTTTCAATAACAGGACAGAAGCTGATTTTAAGCTGGTACATATTATTGTCCTTTTGTATATTTCCCCCAATGGAAGTAAGGAGTAGAGAGATTTACTGGGTTAAGTGGGGTCTTTCATTCTGCTGGCTGCTTTCCCAAGGCAGTAGGGAGAGTAGACAGAGTCCATGGAGGGTAACTGTTTTTTGTGGCATGAGATGCATCCACAATTGCCTTCAGTTACTTGAATTCTTCTTTCTTGCAGTTACCAAGCATTGCCTGAAGTTTTCTTATCATAATCCAAATGATAGGCTGTAATTATGAAAAATAATAAAACTGAAAATCCAGATGTTCTGTATCTTACTAATATCATAATTAGAATATGGTATCAATGTTAGTTTAATATTCCTGTGATGTTGTTTTTATTTCCAATGTTTTTATGGTTGCATTTTGTTGTTTCCCTTTGTCAGGAAATATAGAGCAGACTTGACCAAAATGTAGAGCAGTGGAGACAATTGAGTGGTGAGCGATCACTTTAATATAAACTGCAAGATAACAAGACATAAAGGGCCACAAAACAAGAGAGAATGGATACTTAACATGGCAAGACAACAAGGTAACTGAAGGCTAGGGCCAAATGTTTGAGGCCGGTGAACAAGGATTGTGGATGAGAGCTGGGTTTAAATAGGTTGCAGGTGATGAGTTAGAAACGAGTGGCAGGTGACTTCTGTTAGCTGGGTGGGAACTGGGAGGTCCCTGCCTGTGCAGGCCTAACAGAACAACCCCTCCTGTGGCCAGCAATTGATGGCCCAAGATGATGCAAATGGGGCTGATGGATCTCCTCAATGAATGATGGATCCAAGATGAAACTGGATAGCAACCAAGACCTCTCCTTTTGGCTGTATCCTTTCCAGCTGACCAGGTACCACACAAAATGATGTGATTCCATCAACCAGTGATCCGTGTACACTGGACCACTTTCCACCATCTTAGGTTCCAGAGGTGCAGTCTCAGGTGGGTTGAGTGGTCCAAGGACAATGGGCTTGAGGCAGGACTTGAGAAAGGTAGACGAGATCCTGAGGGATGGTGGCAGCTGGAGATAGTACGTGACTGGATTGATTCAGACATCCCACCCTGCAAAAACTCATTTCAGGGAGGTAGCACCATCAGTTTGCGGGAGACCTGGGAGAGGTGGGATGTCTGCAATACAGTAGCTCCTTAGCAGCTAGCCAGCTCACTTAAATAACGTTAGCTATGCTAATGAACGAATGACGCCTGTTAAACTCACCTCAACATGTCTCTTACAGTCTTAACCCACCATCGGCAATAGAAAAGTCACTGTTGCAAACGGTGCAGCGAGCAACACTGTCATTATTTTTGACCCCTATTAGGCAGGGGTACACTTTAGTGTAGTCTGGGGTGATGTATGTTTTATATTTTTTTTGGAACACTCTGCCACTCTGACTTTTTTTGGAACTCTCTCGCTCTTGCTCTTGCTCTTGCTCTCTCCCTATCGCGCGCGCTCTCTCGCTCGTGGTCGCTCTCTCGCGCTTACTTTCTCGCTCTCACTCTATCGCGCTTGCTTTCTCGTTCTCTCTCGTGGTTGCTCTCTCGTGCTTGCTTTCTTGCTCTTGCGCTCGCTTGCTGTCTCGCTCTCTCTCGCGCGTTCTCTCACGCTCGCTCTCAAAAACTCAATTTCTGGGACATTGTATATAATTTGCAGGCATCAGGGAGCCACTATTAATTTGTGGGAGACTCCCGGAACTTCCGGGAGAGGTGGGATGTCTGTTGATTTGATGGGTGATCTTGAAGGGACCGATGAACCAAGGTGAGAGTGTGTGGGAATCGGAGTGTAAGGGCAGATCTTGGGTGGACAGCCAGGTACGGTCCCCAGGCAGTAGTAGTCTGGCTAGGTGCCATTAGTGGTTAGCCTGGCAGTACTTCCAAGCATTCTGGTAGCAATGGACAAGGGCCAAACTGGATGGTACCTCCACCATTGGTTCCTCCATGGAGGAGGGGGTTGGTAGCCATGGAGCACTTCAAAGGGTGATGTCCCTGTGGCAGTGGAAGTATGTAGATTGTGGGATAGTTTGGCCCAGAGCAGATACATCTTCCATGTGGAAGGGTTAGATGCAGCGAATATTCACACAAACACCTCCAATTGCTAATTGGCTCTTTCTGATCGACTGTTGGTCTGCAGATGACAGCCAGAGGCCAAATTCACTGAGGTGCAGAGGAGGGAGCAGAAGGCTCGCCATAAGCAGGAGATGAATTGTGGGCCCCAGTCCAACACAATGTCCCGAAGGAAGCCGTGGAGGTGAACTGCATATTGGAGAATCAGGTCCACCATCGCAGTGGCTGCATGAAGCTTGGGGAGGGTAATGAAGTGGGAAGCCTTGGAGAATTGGTCAACCTCTGTCATGACCACTGCAGCTCGTTCAGAAGGTGGCATACCCATGATGAAATCCATAATGGTGTTGTACTATGGGCATCAAGAGACTATCAGAGGTCTCAGGAGCCCAGGGGACCATAGGTTAGAGGAATTGAACTGAGTACTTTGAGGGTAGGCAGCAATGATCTGATGTATATCTGCCATCATGGTGGGACCATGAATGGCAAATGAGAAAATCCAGAGTTTATTCTGTGCCTGGATGTCCAGAGAGAGGTGAACGCATTCCACCCACTGGAATGCATCAGAGCACATAGCTACCAACACGTACATGCAGTTGTCAGCTGTGTTGGCCAGAGCTGGCTCATGCTCTAGGGCCTGGAGGATCTGATTTTCAAGATCCCAGACAATTAGGATGAAGATCTGAGAGGACGGAATGATGGGCTGAGGGTCGATCTGTTGTGACAGGGTGTCCGCCATAGTGTTCTTGGAGCTGAATCAATAGGAGATGGTGAAGTTGAATTGCTTAAAGAATAGGGCCCGGCGAGCCAGACATGGGTTGAGTTTGCAGGTCTGCTGCGAGGCTATGAGGTTCTGGGCGTCATTGCAGATTAGCAAGAGCTCAGTGTTCGCCATCATAGCCAATGTCTCCATTCCTTCCAGGTCCATTTAAGACCATAAGACCATAAGACATAGGAGCAGAATGGATTTAATTGCGAGTAGCTCCATCCCCTGCTCTACAAGGATGCTGTGTAGAGTTGAACTTGCACAAGAAGCAGGCACAAGGATGTGTCTTCTGATCTGATCCTTGCTGGGAGAGGATGGCCCCGGTCCCCATGTCAGATGCATCCACCTCACCCATAAAGGCTCCAGAAGAGTTTGGATGACAGAGAATGGATGCTGTAGTGAAGTGTCCCTTAAGCTCCTCAAAATCTTAGTCCACAGCAACTGATCGGATTATCCTTGAGATAGGTATTTTGGTGAGGGAGGTGAAAGGACTGGTGATTTGGCTATAGTTCCTGATGAAACAGCAGTAGAAGTTGGAGAAGCCCAAGAAGCCTTGTAGCTGTTTGGAGGAGTGGGGTGGGGGCTGTTGAATGACAGCAAGCAGAAGGAAATGACCGGAGTGTGGAACTACCATTTCTCTATCTTGCAGTGCAGTTGGTTTTCAAGGAGATGCTGAAGGGCTGAACGGATGTGACGAACGTGGTCTTGGGGGTCCTTGACGAAAGTGAGGATGTTGTAGACAAATACATAGCTGTGCAGAATTTCTCAAAGGATCTCATGAATGAAAGCTTGGAAAATGGCTGGACCATTGTAAGATCCGAAAAGGATCACCATGTATTCAAAGTGAACACTGGGTGTTATGAATGTCAACTTCCACTCATCCCCAGTTAGATGCAGATAAGGTAGCACACGCTTTATAGATCCAGTTTTATGAAGATCTGGGCCCTGCAGAGTGATTCAAATGTGCTCTCCGTCATGTGGAGAGGGTAACGGTTCTTAATGTTGATTTTTTTGAGTACAATACAAGGACAAACACTCTCATCTTTCTTTTTGACAAGGAAGAATCCTGCATCAGCTGGGGACTGGGATGTTCAAATAAAGCCATGTTGCAGCACTTCAGCAATGTGGTCATTCATGGCTTGAGTCTCAGGAGGGGAGAGGGAGGACAGATGATCTCAGGGCGTGGAGAAGGGGAGAGGAAATAAGTCTGGCTATGGTGGTGGAATAAGGGGCCGGTAGGTGGGAAACATACTAGAGAGAAGGCCTCTCATCTCTTCCTGATGGTATCACAATGGCTATTTGACACATGAGTAATTGGCTGGTCCACAGTATGTGCACAAATTGTTTCACCACCAGCACTCACACTCTTGGAGAGTTAAGGCAGCTCTCCCTATCTGCATGGGTTTTGGAGGCATTGCAAATGAACATCCTGCAGCCTAAGGTATTTCTGGGAATGGTACTGGGGTTCTAGCTGGTGATCTGGAAGGCTGTTCCATATGACGTCCACCAATATGGAGGGTCAGAGTGATGAGGCTTTCAAGGTCAGTGGGCATCTCCCGGTTAGACAGCTCATCTTTTAAGAGCTCTGAAATGTTCTAATGGTAACTGAAGGCAAGGAGCAACTGGTTAAGGCTGACTGTTATGATGGGTGACAAGGACTTTGGATGCGAGCTGGGTTTAAATAGGCTGCAGGTGATGCATTGAAAACGAGTTACATGTGACTTTTGATAACTGGGTGGTGATTGCCTGTGCGGGCCTGACATACCGCAACATTTGGAAATTGGTTGCTAATTTAGTAATTTAGACTGATGAGATGATTGTCAAATTGCATTAGCAGACTGTTACGTATGAATGCTTTGTTAGATGATGCTGAAAATAACATCAGTTATTGAAACTAGCACTAGCTCTTAATATGATTTAACCAAACAAATAAATCCTCACTGCAAGTCTCAATTAAAATTCTAACTATGAACTTGCTGATTATAAATGTCATCATATACTTTTACAATGCTAATTTTGAGCTTTCAGTATGAACAGCAATTAGAATTGTTGTCAATGTGTGCCAATGTACCCTGACCTATAGCACTGATATTGCTCTGGAGAATTCTCCCTCAGATTTAAAATTTTTGTTCAACACCCACATGGATTCCCAATCCTGCCTGTATCCCTAGTGATGTTCCCACCCTCTCCAAGATAGTGCTCTCTTAAGCACTAAAATATTTTTCAGATCATGCACACAAATTCCTGGAGGAACTCAACAGGCCAGAGAGAGTAAATGGAGAGGAATAAACAGTCGCTGTTTCAGGTCAAGACCCTTCATCAGGACTGGAAAGAAAGGTGGACGATGCCAGAATAAGAGGGAGGGGTGAAAGGATGGAGTGGCTGGCAGGTGATAGGGGAAACCAGGTGAGGAGGAAGCTGGGTAGTTGGAGGAGGGAGAATGAAGTTAAAAGCTGGGAAGTGATAGGTGCAAGATGTAAAGGGTTGAAGAAGAAGGAATCTTCTTGGCAGGAGGAGAAGATGGCGGCACGACGCAGCGTGCGCAGCTCTCCAGTGACATTATATTGTATTTGTTAAATAGGGGCCGTGCACAATTCTGATTTGATGGAGACAGCCGTGAGAAGCACAGAGGAACATCTGCAGAAATTTCTGAAATGCCCAGTTCGCTGCCGCTGCTACTGTGCAATGGAGAATCTCCGGAGTGAAGGCCCCCAAATCCTCGGCTTTGCCTGCTGCTGGTGGCCGGGGATCGGGTCAAAGCGCTCGGCAGAGATGGTGCTCGGTGCTTGGTGTCAGAGGGCTGGTCAGAGGCTCGAAGTTTTCGGACGACTCAGAGTCAGACTGTGGTCGGGCATGGCAGGGAGAGTTTTCTTCCTTCTCCTGTTTGCGTAAGATGTGGGACTTTCGAGAGACCCACCAACTTTTTACCGTGCTCATGGCCTGTTCTTCGTCAAGTTACGGTATTGCTTGCACTGTTGTAACTATATGTTATACTTATGTGGTTTTTGTCAGTTTTTCTGTCTTGGTCTGTCCTGTGTTTCTGTGGTATCACACCATAGAAATATTGTATCATTTCTTCATGCATGCATTACTAAATGACAATAAAAGAGGAACGTGGGTCCTCATAATCTAATAATCTAATCTAATCTAATCTGAAAGGACAGTGGACCATGGGAGAGAAGGAAAGACAAAAGACACCAGAGGGAGGTGAGGGGAACCGGAATGGGGAATGCAAAAAGAAAGGGTGGGGGGGGGGTTAGGTGAATATACCACAAGTTAGAGACAGATTGAACTGAACACATTGTGTTACAGTAGTCTGAGCCTCAAGATCAATTTTCTACTCATCCCAAGCCCTCAACACTCCATTAGGCACTTATGATTTGGCAACATATGGTTAGACATGTACAAACTAATTAAATCCTCCAGTTAAACTGAATGAGATTCACCTCAGATCTACATGGTATCATAACAACCTACAAATCAGCCAACAGAGGGAGTTAAGGATCCCTTCAGATTCCCATGACTCAAATTTCAACAGAAGTTAAAACTAAATCTGTTTTTTACTTCAAATAACTGGGAGCTCCTCAGTAAAATTCAGTTATTGCGGAACTTTATACAACAATTATTTTAACTTTATGCAGCTTATAACTCCACTGCATCATTTTGTAGAAACTGCTAACTGGTTCAGGGCACACTATGGCTACATCAGGAAAATCTTCAGATATTTCCTGCAGCTCCTGCTGTGAAGCTACCAGTCATAACGTTAAATTTTGAAAATAAATTTAGATCAAAAACCTTTTCACAAAATGAATGACAATCAGTGATGTGAACTGAATCCAACGAACTTGGAAGAATCTCATAATACTGTATTTTGGAGTTCAGGGCTTATAGATGTATGGAGCACTAGAGCAGAGAAACAGGCCCTTCAACCATTTAGTCCATGTAGAAATATTATTCTTCATAGTCCTGTCAATCTGCAACTGGACCATAGTACTCCACACCCTTCCCATAAATGTTGGAATTGAACCCACTCCCTCCACTTCTGCTGGCAGCTCATTCCACGCTTGCCTGCCTCTTTGAGTGACAATATTTGCCTAATTTAGTTAACATGAGAGTGTAGAGGAACAAAACACTGGACATCAGAATGGGAATGGACATCTTAATACCCCTGCTGTTGGCCACTCCAGACATCATAATGGCAAATTCAATGTCAAAGTCTAACTAAATTTATTATCGAAGTGCATACATTTCAACATATACTAACTTGCGATTCATTTTCTTACAGACATTTCAAAGGTTCAAAGTATATTTATTATCAAAGTATGTCTGCAGTATGCAACCCTGAACATCCGAACATTAGAAAGCTTTTGACAAGAAAAGGCCATTTGGTCCAGCAAAGCTTGCCAAACACCTATTCACATAGTACCTAGTCACCCTTCTCTGGACACTCTCTTGTGCCTTCACATCCCTCACATAATATAGAGACCAAAATTGTACACAGTATTCAAGGTGTGGCCACACAAGCACATTATGCAGTTTAAACAGAATATCTCTGGACTTCAACTCCACTGAGCATATTATATAGCCCAACATTCTGTTAGCCTTCCTAATCGCTTCTGTGCATTGTCAAGATGTTCATAGTGTTGAGTCTACCAGGACGCTCAAATCCTTTTCATACAGTGCAATTTCTAAATCAACCACACCCCCCACCATTGCATATTTATATATAATATTTCTACTTCCTATATGTAATATTTTACATTTACTTACAGTAAATTTCTTTTGCCATTTTATTTGTCCACATCTGGATTTTGTTTAGATTTAACTGTATTGATTCTGCTGCCTAAATGTCATCATCTCATCTCCCTAATTTTTTGTCATCTGCAAGCTTCACTAGTTTATTTGATAAGTGCTTATCCAAATCATTAGTGTAAATTAAAAACAGCGGTGGCCCCACAAACTGATCCCTGCGGAACCCCACTTTTAACACATTCTTGGTGAGAAAATGATTCCCTCAACATCACTCGTTTTTTTTTTATTTTGAGCCAATTCTGCACCCATTCACACACCTTATCCTGAATCTCTACCTCCTGTAATTTGATTACCACTGCTCAATGCAAGAGAACATGGCTTTAAGGTAAGGGGTAGGAAGTTCAAGGGGGATATTAGAGGAAGGTTTTTTACTCAGAGAGTGGTTGGTGCATGGAATGCACTGCCTGAGTCAGTGGTGGAGGCAGATACACTAGTGAAACTTAAGAGACTGCTAGACAGGTATATGGAGGAATTTAAGATGGGGGGGTTATATGGGAGGCAGGGTTTAATGGTCGGCACAACATTGTGGGCTGAAAGGCCTGTACTGTGCTGTGCTATTCTACGTTCTATGTTCAAACGATATGGTGAGAGGCAGGTGTATGGAGTTGAGTGGGATCTAGGATCAAGCATAATGGAATGGTGGAGCAGACTCGATGGGCTGAATGGCCTAACACTGCTCCTATGTCTTATGGTCTTAAGGTCTAAATGATATCAACCACTCTATTGTTATCACAAATTTTAGTTGCCTCTTCATAGAACTCCAGCACGTTAGTAAAACATGATTTCCCCTTTTTGAACCCAGGCTGGCTTTCTGCTCACGTGTCTGTTCTTATCAGCTGCTTTTCCAGTTTATTCTTTATTATTGTTCCCATTATCTTGTCTGCGATACACGTTAAGCTTACTCCTCTATAGTTTCCAGGGTCAGAGCGGTCACCCTTCTTACATACTGGGACAGCGCTAGCCCATTTCCAGCCTTCAATGATTTCACCAGTCTTCAATGACTTCTGAAAAATACATGTTAAAGGTTTGGACATATAATCACAGACCTCTTTAATTACCCTTAAAAATATATTGTCTGGCCTTGCAGATTTACTAACTTCCACCCTTTTCAGCTGATGCAGGACGTTGCTTTCTAAGATTTCTAAGTCATTTAAAACAACCTTATTTTTCTCTGCACTTAATGTCTTTGACATATCTGCACAAATCTTGCCTTTCTGAAATTCAACTTAATGGCTTTGGTTTTTACTGACATACTCTCCCAAAAAAATTTGAGACTAACGAATTTATGATCACTTGTTCCTAAAGGCTCAACTACTTCCGTGCACAAAATTCTATCCTGATTGTTACAGAATATCAAACCTAGATAGGCCTCCCCTCTTGTTGGTGCAGTAACATACTGAGTCAAAAAAAAAATCATTCAATAACTCATTGAATTCACTTTCCTGTAATCCATTAGTTACTGGGTTCTCCCACTCAATTTTTGGGAAATTAAAGTTACCCATAACTATAACCCACAGAACTTGCTTTTTTAATATTTGGATAGGGTTGTTTATTAAAATTACTATCAGCATTAAGGGGTCTATAACATACAACAAATGTTATTCCTTTATTCATATAGCTTTCAATTCTAACCAAGAAAATCTTCACTAAGTCTCGATTCATCTCATATCATAAGCAGCTTCACGTTTAAATTTGCTCTTCTGAATACAGCTGCTATTCCACCTTTACAATCTTGCCTATTTTCCTAATTAAAGTATATCATTTAGTATTATATTCATCACCATCCTTTGAGATTAACCAGGTTTCCGTTATTGCTATTATATCATACTTATACACACTTGCATATAATTCCAGTTCGTTTATTTTATTCTTAATGTTTCTTGCATTTATAAAGGCCCTCCTTAGACTACTACCGATATCTTTCACCCTATTTTCATATTTTTGAAGCCTATAATCAGTTTATGTCCTTATATGTTATTCTCCACTATGATGTTTAAACGGTTGGTCCTGGCCGCCACTGCCCCCCACCCCATCCCCACCGCCGTTCCCTAGTTTAAACAGTCCTCAACTAACTGAAGTAGTTGCCTGCCCATTACCATCCCAACTGCATGGGTTCCATCTGCTCCAACATCCCATAAATCTACGTCCCTCTAACCTACACCATGATTTGAGCCACACATTAAGTCTTTTAATCTCCTCCATCTTACCTGGACTGGTGTGTGGTACAGGAAGAACTTCCAAGAAGACCATTTTGTCACTTCTGTCCCTAAGCTTCCCACCTAACTTTTTAAATTTGTCTTGCAGAACTGACAGCCCGACCTTAACCTATGTTATTTGTTCTGATGTGGACAATTACTACTGTATCTACCTCAGCTCTGGCCGGGAGCTTATATACTTGTCCAGAGAGGTCTCCTTTTGTGCCCCTGGTAGGCAACATGCTGTACGAGACCGAGACTCCTCGTCAGTACGACCTGATTCTCAACCCCCCTGATAATTGAGTCCCTACTATCACTACTTCCTTTTTACCTTTTCAGGGTCCTGAGGGGCTCCTCTGTCTTGCTGACCACCTCAGACGTTTCATGGTCATCATCGAGCATTGCTGGATGTTCAAAATGTTTGGACACTTCCAAATCCGGGCAGTGTGCACCTCTAACTGAGATTCATCTTCCCTACAGATCATGTGATGAGAATACACATAGATTAAGATGCTAGCTGTCCTGTGCTGGCACCAGTGGGATCAGCAGTTGGTCTGCCACCTGTCTTCAGGAGAGAGAGATAAGGAAAACAATGGAGCAGCATTTGGAGATGTTAATGAAGGGACGGGAGAGTTTAACGGAAGGAGAGCTGTCAAGATCGGCTCCCCCTTTGAACCCTGAACTGTTTGAAGTGATGGACAGGCGATACCACAGCAGGGGGATAAAAAGGGACAGGTTCACTAAGGCAGGACACACACGACACCTCGAGGTAACGAGACCCTGGAAGCAGTGCGTCTCTCACAAGTCGGTGGGAAGTTTTGGACGGCTGGTTGCGGGACAAGCCATAGACGCACAGGGTGGAAAGGCACGATCGGCGGGAACCTGGTGTGTGTCCACCCTTGCCTGGGTGCCAGGTTCACCGCAGAGAAACGATCGTATCTGGAAACAGAGGAGTCACGGTCGGTGACCTCAGATGACATCACAAAGGACTCGCCCGAAAGCTGACTGCGAAGGTCTGTGTGGAAGCTGTTTTGAATATTCATTCGTTTTGCTCTCTCTCTCCTTCCCCCCACTGTCCATCGCCACAGCAGCGATTACTGCGAACTGAACTGAGCTAAATTGAACTGAACTTTGCGTCACTTTGAAACTGGTCATTTACCCCTAGACAACGATAGAGCTTGATTGATCCTGTTACCTTAATTCTGTGTACATGTATGTTTATCATTGCTGAACTGTTGCATTCATTATCCTTTTGATTAGAGTATTGTGTTGCTTGTTTCTTTAATAAAACTTTCTTAGTTCTAGTAATCCAGACTCCCACTGAGTGATCCATTTCTGCTGGTTTGGCAACCCAGTTACGGGGTACGTAACAATAGACTCAAAACACTTTCAATTTACTGGAAAATAAAGAAATACAACAGAATGTATGAGCAAGTGTGGGCAAATGAAGACTGACAAACAACCAATGGGTAAAAGATGAGAAATTGTGCAAATAATAAAAGAAATAAACAATAGAGAACATGAGTTGCAGAGTCTGTGAAATTGATTCTGTAGGTTGTGTACGCTGCAGGGATGTGTGCATACATTCCTTTTAGAATTTCATGTGCTTCTGTTAAATACCTTCCTGATCTTCTAAACTCGAGTAAATTTAGGCCCAGAAGGACTGGAATGGTTCAAAACATTGACTCACCAACACCTTCACAAGAAGAGATGAGTGTTAAACGTTGCCTTTGCTGATGATGCCCAGGTCCCAAGAAATCAGAAAATGAATCAAAGATGGAATCTGAGGATTGGAACGTTTTTTTCACCTTTGTTTTATGACTGGATTGTGGTATCCATAAGTAAGAGATAAGCAAAAATATAAGGAATGCAGAGGGAAAAGATTGCAGAGCAACATAATACCAGAATATTTAATAAAAGAGAAAATATTGTAAAATCCCAGCAGGTCAGACAGCATCTGTGGAAAGAGAAATGGAATTAGCATTCCATATTGAACCATGGCAAGCCAAATCTACCCTATCAGAGATGTTCCCTTTGTTCTGTCCATTCCCTCCCTCCTTCACCATCTCCAAAACTTAAAACTAACTTGCTTTCCCACTTCTCCAGTTCAAATGTAAGGTCTAGACCTAAAAGTCAACTCTTTAAAAGTCTGCTTCTTTCTCCACTGATGCAGCACTGTAGGCTGAATCTTTCTAGCATTTTTTTTTTTGATTTTCATTTCAGATTTGCAGCATCCTTTTTTTTAGATTTTTCAATCATGAAGTTGAAACTGGTCATGGGGTAAAAGCTGACGGGATGTAGAATTGACTGATTGGTTGGGCCTGAGAGAAACAAGTGGAATTCAAAAAAACCCTCACACAGGGACATTCTCTCTTCCTCCCTCCTCAGTCCATTGGGGAAAAGATGCAAAAGATCTTAAACATGTGCAAATGGGCTCAATGATAGTTTCTATCCAGACACTTGAACAGACATCTAGTACATTAAGAGATTGCTTTTTAACCTCACAATCTATTTTGTCAAGGCCTTGCACCTTATTGTCTGCCTGCACTGCACTTTCTCTGCAAATGTAACATTATGTTTTACATCCTGTTACAAACAAGAGAAAATCTGCAGGTGCTGGAAATCCAAGCAACACATACAGTAAGCTGGAGGAACTCTGCAGGCCAGGCAGTATCTATGGAAAAGAGTACAGTTGACGTTTCAGGCCGAGACCCTTCAGCAGGAAGGTCTCTTCAGCAGGGTCTTGGCCTGAAATGTCGACTGTACTCTTTTCCAAAGATGCTCACTGTCTTGCTGAGTTCCTCCAGCTGTTTGTGTATGTTCTGAATTCTGTTATTGTTTCCATTCTACTAACTTGATGTACTGATGCAATGAAAACATCTGTGTGGATAGCATGCAAATCAAAGCTTTTCACTGTACCTCATTACATGTGACAATAACAAGGCAATTACCGATGAAAGAAATCAGTAGAAAGGTTAGAGGGGTGTTCAGGAAAACTTTTTTAATTTGGGGGTTGCCTGTGTGGAGATCACTGCAAGAAAGAGTATTAGAGGTGGAAAGCCCTGTCATTTTTGGAAGAACTGTGACCTTCAAGGATATGGAGATGGGGACAGAAAGTACAGGTGCACATTCCTTTATCCAAAATTCTGAAATCCAAACAGCTCCAAAAACCAAAGTTTTTTTTGCCAACAGCTGACGTCACTCAGGTGTGACGTGATAGCACTAGCAGAGGCCGCCAGACATCAGTTGTGGCTCAGCGCTCGTACTGGTTACACGTGCATTTGCTGTTCGCTGATATTGTGTGTTCACTGTTGACTTTGTGTTTAATTTCACTGTGAAAATGTCAAAAAGAGCTGCAGATACCCCTATGGGTAGCAACGAGAAAAAGAGAAGGAATCTTCTCTATCAATAACGCAGAAAGTGAAGTTATTGCAGAAGCTTGATCGTGGTGTGTCTGTGCAGCGTCTTACTGAAGAAAATAGTGTCGGAACTACGACTTTATATGATTTAAGTAAACAGAAAGACAAGTTACTGAAGTTTTATAGTGACAGTGACGTTCTACATTTATTCCAATAAGTCATTTACCATGTGTTTGATTCGATTCGTTTGAAGCTCTATATTTTTATGGTTTATTGAATGTTTTTGTTGGAAATAAAATTTCTTCTTGTCATTATTCCCTAAACAATACAGTATAGCAATTATTGACATAGCATTTACATTGTATTAGATATTATAAGTAATCTAGAGATGATTTAAAATATACAGGAGGATGTGCGTAGGTTTGGTGCGCCACTGTGTCCTAAATTTCACTGCACTGAAACAGGTTAAATAAGGGACTTGAGCATATGTGTTTTTTGGTATCGGGGTGGGGGGGGGGGTGGGGTCTGAAACCAGATCTGAATTCTGAAATACAACTGGCCCCAAGGATTTCGGATAAGGGATTGTGGACCTGTATAATGTGTTTTGGTACGTCTTTTCTGATGCAGATTGGGCTTCTGCAGTAATGTTTTAGTTGTGTTGCACATAAAGTTAATGCACCTCTCTCAGGTGAATTTTATTTTATGTTGAGAAGGTAAATTATAGTCTTTTGCTCTCTTGAGCTTCTACAAGCACACAAACACAGGCAATTATTGCATTAATACTGGAGTTAAAATAAAACTAATTTGCCTATATTTTGCACTGGACAGATACTCCAGGCTCCATAGATGCATATACACACACACACACACACACACACACACACACACACACACACACACAATTGTTGCAATAAAACAAAAAGTAAATACACTAGAATGAAGGAATGACCTTGTCTGGAATTTCCACTGAACAGATACTCCAAACTCTATAGAAAGATGATTGTACAAGGTACCAACTCCAAATGAGCACCAACAGACTTCAGTTATGATTTTACTTTGGGTTAAGTGATGACAGTAATGCAAGGTTGCAAAAATGTTCTTAAGTGAAGTGAGATGAGCAGTTGTTGAGGCACCTAAATCTTTAGTACCCATTCATTTTTATTACTGTCACCCACAACAAAGCTTTGAGGTGGACCAACCAATGCTCGCACCCTTTCAAACGGAAATTTGATTTGAAAATAGGGAATTCTCCTCACTAGAGCTAGGCTGAAGTTTTGAAAAGGAAATCTAAGTTTACACCAGAATCAATTAGATAGATGAGATTCATTTTCTTATATCTTTAAGTCTCTATTGTGCTTCAATTATTAGCTGTAGGTAATATCTTTCCAACATATGCTGTATCCTTATATCCCACAGTTCATAATTTGACAATATTTAGCAGCTAAGGCCATTCAACTTTTGAATTCCTTTTTGATGCTTGACACTTGTCAGGCTCAAGCAGGGAGAATGGAAACATTCCAATAATGTGTAAAGATCTGAGCATGTGACACTGTTTCAAGAAAAGAGCCTTTGTGTAGATTGCCTGTCTGATTTTTATTGAAGGCTACATAGCTCCCTGTACAGTGCCTTGAGTAACCCAAGCCAGTTGTTATTGGAAAAGATTCTTCAGAGATATAGATTTTCAAAATGAAGCAAACCAGTTCTGGATTATTCATAAGAAGTGGGAAAACTTACACGAGTCTTTAAAAAAAAAACTGACACCATGAAACAATTATCTTCTAGTTTAAATTAGACATATTCACAAATACTAAATGGGAGTAGGCAGTTTAAATGGCTCGGCATAGGTTAGATGGGCCAAACGGCCTGTTTCCATGCTGTACTTTTCTAAGACTCTATACACTCAGTGGTCACCTTATTAGGTAGTTAATGTACCTCATAGAGTAGCCACTGAGTGTATGTTCACAGTCCTCTGCTGCTGTAGCCATTCCACTAAGAGGTTCGATGTGTTGTGTGTTCGGAGCTGCACATTTGTACAGCACTGTTGTAATGCGTGTTTATTTGTGTTACTGTCATCTTCCTGTCAGATTGACCCAGTCTGGCCATTCTCCTCTAACCTCTCTCATTAACAAGGCATTTTTGCCCACAGAACAGCTGCTCTCTGGATATACAGTATGTATTTTCTGTTTTTTGCACCATTCCCTGTAGAATTCTAGAGACTGTTGTACATGGAAGTCCAGGAGATCAGCAATTTCGGAGATACTCAAACCACCCCATCTGACACCAACTGACATTACACAATTGAAGTTACTTTGATCACATTTCTTCCCCATTCTGATGTTTGGGCTGAACAATGATTGAACCTCTTGGCCATGTCTGCATTCCTTTATGCATTGACTTTTTGCCACATGATTGGCTGGTTAGATATTGTTATTAATGAGTGTATATTGGTATGTTTCCTATTTCAAAGCTTTATAAAATGGAATGATAGAAATTTGCACATTGGTGTGATTGCTCAATGCTAAAACATTTACTGCTGCTTTCATTGATTTTGGCAGTAATGTGTCAGTTAGTGCTCAAGTTTTATGTGTTGAAGAAGAATTGAATCAGTATTAGATGGCTTGGGCATGGCCATTAATGGTCGAATTTCCAGTAAACCAGTGAACTTTTGCACTGCTCCACTCCATCTGGGGGTATTGATGGACCATTACATTTTATCCATGATATGCAGATTAATATTTTAATATGAGTTGTGTTTGAGAACTGCAGGTTCAATTCTGCTTACCTTCTTACATGAAAATCCTGGAAATAATTCCTCTTTATAGATGCTGGCAGACTTGCTGAGTTTGTCCAGCATTTTGTGTCTGTTGCTCAGTCAGTTAGGCAGTGTATGCGGAGCGAGAAATAGAGAATGCCTTTCAGGTTGATGATCTTTCATCAAAATAAGGGACAATTTAGAAAAGAAACTTGTTTTAAGGTATGGAGAAGATGAAAAGTTGGAGAGAGTTAAAGAATGTCAGAATCAGAATCAGAATCAGGTTTATTATCACCGGCATGTGACGTGAAATTTGTTAACTTAGCAGCAGCAGTTCAATGCAATACATAATAATAAAACAAAACAAAATAATAATAATAATAATAAATAAATAAATAAATTTCAGTATATGTATATTGAATAGATTAAAAATCGTACAAAAAACAGAAATACTGTATATTAAAAAAAGTAAGGTAGTGTCCAAGGGTTCAAAGTCCATTTAGGAATTGGATGGCAGATGGGAAGAAGCTGTTCCTGAATCGCTGAGTGTGTGCCTTCAGGCTTTTGTACCTCCTACCTGATGGTAACAGTGAGCAAAAGGGCATGCCCTGGGTGCTTAATAAGGGACGCTGCCTTTCTGAGACACTGCTCCTTGAAGATGTCCTGGGTACTTTGTAGGCTAGTACCCAAGATGGAGCTGACTAGATTTACAACCACCTGCAGCTTCTTTCGGTCCTGTGCAGTAGCCCTACCATACCAGACAGTGATGCAGCCTGTCAGAATGCTCTGCATGGTACATCTATAGAAGTTTTTCAGTGTATTTGTTGACATACCAAATCTCTTCAAGCTCCTAATGAAGTATAGCTGCTGTCTTGCCTTCTTTATAACTGCATCGAAATGCTGGGATCACATTAGATCCTGTCTAACCTGAATGACAGGATGCCTGTCATTCTGTGGAGACCAGGAGAGACTAAATGACTCTTATGGCAGTAATTTTGCTTGAGTGAACATGGTGAAATTATATTATTTGTAGCTGAGATTTAAATGGAAAGAGATGAAGGAGAAGAGGGGAGAGGGAGAATATAGCAGAGTTTAAACAGGCACTCTGCAGTCTCTTGGGATACTGAACGTTGCAGCCCCCATGCCAAGGGCATAAGCCACCCCATGATGAAGGATATCTTCCAAAGGCGATGCCTCAAGGAGGTGGCATCCACCATTAAGGACCCTCACTACCCAGGATATGCCTCTTCTCATTTCTACTATCAGGGAGGAAGTACAGGAACCTGAAAACTAACACTCTACGTTTTTGGAACAGCTTCTTCCCTCAGGCATCACATTTCTGAATGATCACCGAACCTATGAACACAACCTCACTATTTTAAACTATATATTTTTATTGTAGTTTGTTGTATTTTTTATGTCTTGCGTTGTGCTACTGCCACAAAACAACAAATATTTTGACACAAGTCAGTGATAATAAACTTGATTCTGATTTTGGGATGCGACGCAGGAGTTAAAATATCCTTGGTTTGAAAGTTGTGAAAGTGATAGATTTTCATATTTATTCTGTCCTGATACTCTTACTCTCCCATGGCTAAAAATGATCCCTACAATAAGTTGTCTAAAGAAAATCAATGCATTTAGTGATAATCTGCAGCCATGCATATTATTACTGGACTGCATGTGATTCAACATGGTTATCAAACATTATATTCAAGATTGGATTTCCTACACTATTAAAACTACAATGCCTTTCCTAGTAATCCAAAATTGATTTTAGGCCACCTGTCCTTTCAGTTTTGGGGAAAAAGTGAGTATGTGCGTGACCTCTTTAGCAAAATACTTCCATTTTTAAAATATCAAACTGCTTCTCTTGATTGTACATGACATTTGCACTTTCAACATATTCCTGATAACTAATTAAGGAAGATAGGTTGTAACAATGTAACTGTTTCATGGTGTCACATTGGCATTATCAGATACTGTGATGTTTTTTCCTTGGCATATATACCATAGTTGTGGAGACATTGTAACTGATGTGGCTTTTATTTTACATGTTAAAAACAAAGCTTACACCTGGATTAAATAACAGAACAATGAATTTTATAATGATTAGTACAACTGAAACCATGCAAAACGTTCATAGTAAGAATTAATGTTGTATTTATTGCTTCAAGTACACAACTTACTTGAAAGCAAGTTAAATGTAATTATCTTTTTTTTTGTCTCCAATATCTAGATGTCATCTTTTCAATTGAACTAGATTGTACATTGAACTAGAACGGAACAGAAACAGGTCCTATAGACCATGATGTCTGTGCCAAACATGGTGCCAAATTAATCTAGATCTCTTTTGTTTGCATATGATCTCTATCCCTCAATTCCCAGAACATTTATATGCTTCTTAAAGCCACTAGCATATCTGTTTTCACCACTAACATCCCTGGCAGTCCGAACAGGCATCTACCACTCTCAGTGTAAAAAACGTACTCCACGCATACACAAAATGTTGGAGGAACTCAGCAGGCCAGGCAGCATCTATGGAAATTAATAAACAGTTAATATTTCGGCCCTTCATCAGGACTTAGGAAGGGTCTCAACCTGAAACATCAACTGTATACTCTTTTCCATAGATGGTACCTGGTCTGCTGAGTTCCTCTAGCACTTTGTGTGTGTTGCTTTGGATTTCCATCATCTGCAGATCTTCTTGGATTGTGGGCACACCGCATACCTTCATTAAACTTTATCCCTCTCATTTTAAACTAATATCTTCCAGCATTTGATTTTTCTCCCCTGAGGAAAAAATTATAACCTTCTGCCCTATTATGCCTCTCACAAATTTACAAACTGCAGTCAGGTGACTTCTAAATCTTTGATGCTCTGCTCTAACTTGAGTCAACCAAAATTAAATTCAGTGTTTTTCATCATTCAAGTGATTCACTGTGTTCAAGTATCAGTATTAAAAAATTCCACGCCCTTTGTTTTGTGGAATCTTTAATAGAATAATTTTGTAATATGTAATTATTTACATTTTTAGTCCTTCAAGAAGTTCTATTAATTTGTTCCATATGATAGTAGATAATTATTTTTGATAAAAGCTGACCACAATTATATTGCAGGTTAATTAACATGATGGTTCTGCTGCTCTTTTTTCCCACCCTTTTGATTTTCTTTTCCATCATGAGTATAATAACGATTGTACAGCATATCTCAGTGCTTGGCAGATGTCATATCTAAATGTATAAAGAACTACTCAAGGAATCACTTTATCTACCCTAAAGCTGTTTCTAAAATCCTATGATCTTCAGTTGGAAACACAAGAGAATACAGATGCAGGAATCCGGAGCAACAAACAATCTGCTGGAAAAACTCAGCTAGCTGAGAAGCATCCGTGTGGGGGGGAAGGTGGAGGAAACTCTTCAATCTTCAATTGCAAGGCTTTCATGAAGCTTGGGTTTCATCTTGTCACAGTTTCATTGCATATGTTTTAATCCCTTACAACTCCCCACAAATACTGTCATTGTGTTTGATTGCTTGTACCCTTAACCGGCTGTTTAGAGGAGTATCAGGCAATAGTCTGGACATTTCCATCTTCTGCAGTGTATCACTGCTTAATGAAAAGAAATTGCAATAATGAGACGGAGTGGGAGAATGTTGTCAGGGTTCCAAAGGGCCCCAGAGAAGATAGTGAAAGACAGTTAACAGTGGAAAGATGCACAGAGGATGCAGAAACTCTCCAGAGTTACAGACGCTTGGTCCTGGGAGGAGGTTGTCTGGAAGGTTTCTGAAAGGTGTGATATAGCTTGAGCACTTCGAATGTTTGCTGATTGGGAAGCCTGCAATTCCAGCAAATCTCTGTCTTCATTCTGCCTGCTCTTGTCTTGTCCCCTTCTGTGTGAGCTTGAGTGGCAGCACTCCCCCAAGAAGCAGCTATGTGGGGTTTGGCTTCATGACCTATGCCTTGAGTAACTCTACTGCATGTGTTGGCTCAGCATCTGATGGAACTCTGGGGTTAAAAGGGGTCAGGCTGTGCTTAATACAGAAGTGTCCAGGGACTCTGAGTTGTGCTGGAGATCAGCATCAACACCCTGGAAATGTCCTGAATCTAAAAAGCTGAGAATGAACAAATAGCACAAGGCCATTTACGCATACAGTACTGTGCAAAAGTCTTCGGGACATAAACATATATAGTCATGATGACTACTACGTCCACACTACGCTGGATAACTTTGAAAACAAAGCTTTTTCTCTTTGTTTTGACCGTCCGTACACACTAAAGCCACGTTTTCATCCCCCGAAAACAAAGATATTCAGAAACGGTCTCCAGAGTGAATAAATCTGAAAACGCATAATATCCATTGTAGTGTGTACGGGGTAAATGGAGAGACTTAAAAACGCTGTCATGACAACACCACAACAATGCTTTTTCTGCTTCTGCTTGGTACTGCGCAAGCACTGCCGTCCGGCTGTTATAACGCGCAGTCAGTGTGAACAGCGTGAGAGTTAAATTGTAAAGTGAGCTTTTTTGACTATTTAAAAACGCTGTCATGACGTGCCGGAACAGATGGCCGCAGCGCGGAATTTCGTTGTTTTCTTGAACGCAACCCCCCACGTAACCTAACAATTTCAGAACAGACGGCAACGAGACTGAAGCCAGGAGAGTTAGAAATGTACTCACCAAATACTTTGACCCATAGTTTACTGAATAAGTAAGTATACTCACTTTGCCCTGTTTTCTGTCCTTGCTTGTATGAAGGTGGTTTAACTATTTATGCAAGTACTTCTCTGATAATAGATGTGTGACAGCCTAATGTAACATTGTATGGAAATACAAGATAACACTGATGCAGACATGTTTTATACATTCAACAAGGTGCTTTATTAATGCAACGGCGTTAGTCACTTTTTCAATGTTCGTCGTCAGCCGGGTCATACTGTCCGTGAACTCCCTGTCGGTTGCCTCCATACGCTCCAGTATGTTTTTTTTCAGTTTTAAGTCCTCCTGCGTGAAAGCCAAGAGCAATTTCTTTTAAGTTTTTCTACTCTGTAACTGGACAAACGCGCACCAAGTATACCGTTTCCTCTTCGCTTGTTTTCTGTGTGTCCTGCACATGCCCAGTAGGAGGAGATTCCCCCAGATATCCGTTCTAATATGGACAGAGATATTTTGAGAAATGCTTGGTGTGGACGCCTATCGTTTTTACTCGAAACCAGCATTTTCAAAATTATCTGGTGTAGTGTGGACGTACTGTCACAAACAAGAGAAAATCTGCAGATGCTGGAAATCCAAGCAGCAAACACAATGTGTCCTGATGAAGGGCTTCGGCCTGAAACATCGACTGTACTCTTCTCCATAGATGCTGCCTGGCTTGCTGAGTTCCTCCAGCATTTTGTGTGTGTTGCACAGTACTGTATTTGTCAATGATTTGGTAAATCTGGTGGAAGCAAAGTAAGTTTGGAATGGTAAGGGTAAAGCACTACTGGAGGGGTGTGGGACAGATGGCAGAGGAGAGGGTGGGGGATGATGTGAGTGCAAGCACACCCACCCTGAAACACAAGGCAAAGTCATTTGATCAAACAATTTATCATTGATCATTATAGAATGTCTCTCTGATGCTTCCCGCTCCCTCCTCCCTTCTTCCCAACCATGATTCATCTCTCCCTGCCCCCTTCCCACTCTTAGTCCACAATAGAGGCCCATATCAGAATCAGGTTTATCATCACTCACATATGTCTTGAAATTAGTTTTTTTATATAGCAGCAGTACAGTGCAATATATAAAATTATTACAGTACTGTGCAGAAGTCTAGCTATATATACTGTATGTACTTAAGACTTCTGTACAGGACTGTATATGAGAGTTTGCAAGAGGCCACAGCTCTCAATAAAAAGGAAGAGTGGAACTTTTCCCCTTAAATTAACATCATTTCTTTGTGATGGGAAAGTCTAGTAAAAGCTGATTTTTAAAGAACAGTACTTTTCAGACCAGAGTGGTTAGAAATCATACTGGAGATAAATTATAGGTACCATTGTTGATAATTTCAGGGGTTTATTGCCAGGACAAAAGAATGTTCTATTATGAAGCCTGGGGTGAAAGCTCCCAAGACCACTTGCAGACCTGGAGATATGTGTAATGCTGTTCTCTGGCTTAACTAGACTTTCACTGCCCAGCTTCTATTTTGTTTGTGGACCCAATGGAAAAGAAATTCCTAGGCCATTTATTAAAATTCTATATTTTAAACCCCGGGAGTGAGTGTGTAGCATATCTCAGTAAAACGCACAAGCACAATTTGTAGGAGTGACAAATGATTACCATTCTTCTGAGGGAGGAATGTGGCAGAAACAGGACAGTGATGGAGATATCTATATGGGAAAGTGCAAATTCTATCTTGAGGATCTTCTTTCAGGAAGTTAAGTTAGGTAGATCTCCAGACCTATGAAATGGTGGTGTTTGCAATCAAACAACTTGAGATTTTTTTCCCCAGTGGTTTAAGGGAATCCAGGCATTCATCCCAGTATTAAACATACAAAACATCTGATCTTGCATAGAAAATAACAATGTCTATGGAAATTTCGGCGAGAGATCCAGATCAACTAGGTCCAATACAAAGTGAGCATGTAAGTGTCACTTACTCTACACTTATGAAGCAATGGCAAATGTTTGAGTTCCAAATTAGAATTGGAAAACATATGGACGAGACAGCTAAGTATACCCACTACTGATGTAAAATAATAAAGTATTTTAATTGAGAAGAAACGATGCTCATGTCCTTGATGCTAGCATCCAGATTTAGGATAGTTATCCAAAGCAACCTTAGCCCTGCACAGAAAGAAACTTTAAAAAGCAACAGTAATCAGGTACTCATGTTATTAAAACCAGTGAAAATGATGGAAAATTGAGCTTCTAAGGTATTTATGCCACCGGTGCAATGTTGAAAAGCTAAACCACTTCAGGAGAGAAATATGGCTCCATCACCAGTGATTCAATATGACAGGCGTGGAGGGCTAATACAGTCTTGGGCAAGATAACGGGAGTATCAGACAGTAGTTTATATCAAAGAACAAAAAATTATTAAATATAAAATTCTATGAATAACAACAGATGATAGTTGACAATAGCTTAAAGGCCTTGGTCACTGGAGAAGTAGATGACATTGTTCTTTGTCTGTTCTTCCCTTGATTTCCCAGGTGGCATTTAAGCCTGTGGAAATCTTCCTTCTACATGCTCATCATTCCCTCCAAACTTCCAGACAAATCCACTCAATCAATACCTAACAATGATACTACACAGAACTTAACTGATTTATTTCACCGGCTTTACCTGTCAAAGATGCCACTTCCACCTTTCAGCTCCATCCAAGTCAGCACCCCTTGGTAATTTGAGCATTATTTGTGATTATCTCCCTCAAGTATATTGTTCACAATCTGCTCCTGTCGCATTCTTACAACAAATCTTCAGTTTCATGGCCACTTGATCATACTTCACTATTTCAGCCAATTTAATAGCCTTCCCTCCATTGACTCTGTCTACATTTCTCATTGCCTAGGAAAACAACCGACATAATCGAGGATCCCTCCCATCCTAGACATTCTTTTTTCTCCCACCTTATCAGGCAGGAGGTACATAAGCTTGGGAACACATACCAGCAGGCTAAGGACACCTTCTATCCTACTACCATAAGGCTCTCGATGCAGTAAGCATGGACTCTTGTTCTCTCAATCTACCTCACGGTGACCTTTACGTTTGTCAATCTGCACTGCATTTACTCTGTAACTGCAGCACTATATTCTGCATTTTTTAACTTTTGTACTGTCTCATTGTAATTATGTATGGAATGATCTGTCTGGATGGCAAAGTATCAAAAGCTTTTCGCCGTCTGTGTACATAATATAACAATAAGAAACCAATTACCAATTAAATTATCACAATGCCTGAAGCTGTACAGCAACTTTCTCATGAGACTAATTCTAAACAACAAATGGGCAACTCATCACTGAACTGTCATTGAATTGAAAGTTTAACAAAGAGATATTTCCCACTCATCCCAGCTCCACAGCATCTCCTCAGTTAAGTACAAACTTCATTTTATTAGGTACACCTGTACACTTGCTCGTTAATGCAAATATCTTATCAGCCAATTACGTGCCAGCAGCTCGATGAATAAAAGCCTGCAGACATGGTCAAGAGCTTTAGTTGGTTCGTGTAAGAGGCCATACAGTTGGTCATCCAACATTGGCAACATTAATAGAATGTTGGGAGCACTGCCCCCAAGGTCGTCAGTCTTGGGTGGATGAGAAATGAATGGGCACAGAATCTTGGGTTGTTTAATGAGGAATATGGTCCCAGTGTACTCTTTTCCATCACTCCTCCATGGTTTTCCCCTTTGCCTGTGATTAAGCTTTCAAGGAAAGATCAAGATGAATATTAATTGTATATCAATGGCACAGGTGGTTCAGCAATATAGGGGTGGCAAGGTAGTGTTGCAGTTAGCATAGTGCTTTACAGTACCAGTGACCCAGGTTCAATTCCCACTGTTGTCTGCAAGAAGTTTATACACTCTCCCCATGTCCACATTGGCTTCTTCACACAGTCCAAAGATTGGTAAGTTAATTGGTCATTGTAAGTTCTCCCATGATTCGACTCAGGTTAAATTGGGGATTGTTGGGCAGCTCAGCTTTCAGGGCCAGAAGGGCCTATTCCACACTGTAACTCAATAAATAAGCAAATAAGTGTACAAAAAAAAAACTGAAGGCTAATTGCAAGTTTCCTGAACTTATTTACGTTTACCATCTGCCTCCCTGTGTTCAGGAGCTCTACAATGGTATGTGGAGAGTGTACTATGAGTTGTCTCTTCATCACAACCAGTTCGATTGCTCACACTGCCCATGCTGCTACACAGTGGGGAAGCCCTGCTACAACAGGTGCTTTGTTGAATAATATACAACTGGTCTCATGTCCCCATGGGTCTGCACCACCACTGCTTTGTAGCATCCTCCCTCACAATTGCAATAACGGTGAAAGGGGCGAACTGCATCAGGTAAATCTAGTGTAGATGCAGAGACCAGGGTGTTCTGGCTGTGCTTTAAAAAAAATACATTGAAAGTGGCACTGTGCTTCAACATATATATAGCCACCTCGGGTTCACTTAAAACTTCCTCATCGTCACTGTTAAGTTTTGTAACTCCAAAACTTAAAAACTAATTAAATGGAAAACACGGAGCTGGGAATAACTATATACGTTCCATTTATTTTACTTTAAGTGAGATGCTCACAGATAACAGGGAGGCACAATGATGTATTTTTGTACCTTTACATATAATCAGCAATGCATTGTGCAAACAACAAAGAATGCTTAATCAAAAATACATTTACAATATTACTCAAATATTATTGAAATATTAAATACAGTGGTCTCTACTTGTCTTGGTGGCTGCCTCTCATGTAGTAGCTATTTCTGTTACAAGCCGACTTCCTCTCTTTGGATCTATTTCCCTGGCTTATGAAGCTATTGTGTTGTACATTGATCCCATCGTTATCCCCTAGTCTAAGCCTCCTGGTGGGCTGAGCTCAGACCTTCCTTGAGCATTTTCAGGGAGACTGGACCATCCCTCCCTGGATTGCCCAGCCCTGAGTATTCCTCATAGGCTCGGTATTTTCACTCTGCATAGTCCATGGCAGGTTCATGGGCCTTCAGAACAACTGACATTCTCATTCCACGGTTACTCTCACCTCCTCCAAGTCGCTGCCTCACATCTTCCTTAAAGTTCTGATATCATTCCCCATTGCTGGCATTCACACCAGTTGTCCATGTTCTATCCTGCACCCCTGGAGTTATCCTGTCCAATATATTTCTCCGACGTTTAGCTTTTACCAATATGTTTGGGGTGCTTCTGGTGAATTTGATCATGTCACCCAACTTATGCCAAAATTCTGCACTACCATATGCATCTCTAAGTGAGGGAAGTTTGGATAGAAAGCTCTGCTTTTTCCCTAGGGTGAAAGGCTTGTGGGTGGTGGTAGTGAGTGTGAGAGTCTGGCTGGCATCATTGGGGTTCTGAGCGTGTCATTGCCTAGTCTATAGGTGCCATTCTGACAAGCAAGACTGGATATAACCTCTCCTCTTTGTGGGAACTTTCCCACTTATCAGCTTGCTGGTCCAGTTCTTCCCAATTTACCTCATCACCAATGAGCACCCACCTGCTGGGGCTTATTCTAGTTACCTCTCAGTTTGCACACTCCCCAGCTAATTCATTCCTGGATTCTAATTATTCTACCTGATTTTCACCTTTATCTCTTTCCCTCCATAAATGTTCTTTCTATTCCTTCAATCTGTCCAGCTCTACTTGTGTACTCTCTCACAATTCTCTGTATTCATCTCTTTCCTTCTGAAGCTCTACTATTTATACACCATGTGATTACAGACACTTTATTAATAAATGTAACACAGAACTACTGCTGCTTTAACTCCCCTCCTCTTTGATTGACTTTTCCACCACTGCCAATGTTCTTCTGGGCTCCAGGTCTTAACTCACCCTGCTTTGTCCATTCCCTGTTCAATCTTCTCATGTTTATGGAGTATATACTCTATGAGTTCTCCACTCTTCATAATTAAGCCCGTAATGTTGTATTCCCTTTATGTAAAAAGTTAGATATTTCTGCACTGTTACCCATCTTAGGCTTTGATTCTCAGGTTTTCTTTCCTACACACAGTCAGACACTCACAAGGAATTCCCCAAACGAGTATACATGCACCCTCTAGCACCCCAAGCAGTATCTCCCACACTACCCAAGTGTTCTCAGTAGCTATGTTACACTTAATCTGTTACCCATTGTTACCCAAATGAGTATACATGCACCCTTTGGCATCTCATGGTCAGTAACCATGTTTTGCAACTGGTTGCCTTGTCTTGACAAGTTATCCATTGCAGTCTGGTAGCTCGTCCCTTACACAAAACACAGAAACACACACATATCTCATTTTTATATCTACCAGATCAGCTCTCTGTTGTGTCTTTTGATACTCCATGGTCCCGTGGCTGTTGATCTAAACAGATCCAAGTATGGGTGTTGCTCTTAAAAAAAATGCTCAACACGTAGCCACATTGTGAGTCATGAATGTATACCAGATGAGCTCCAAAATGTTGTGTCTGTGATCAAAGTCATCAAAGAGACATTGAAACTAGTGATATAGGAGTCTTTATTCAGAACAAGCTGATATCTTTCTGGAGACACTCTTGATAGAGGCTCACAAGGGTATAAAAGTAAGATCAAAGGTGATAATTGATGATTCAGTGCAATTTTAATATTTAAAATGACATTGTTTACTCAATAGTTTGGGTTGACAAATAATTCATTTGAGATACATAGAGGAAGCATATTGTAATTGATTAGACAGCTCTGAAGGTCCAAACGCCTTTGGGAGAAAATAATTAACATAAATATTCTGAAATCTTTTGATGACCGAGCACCAGACAGCCAAAATTAATATTGTCAGGCTGTCTCTGAATACACAGAATTCATAAGTATACAAAGTAAGTGTTTGCTTATACCTGTGACCATGTTTGATATGCTATGTAAGTGACAACATCTCCTTGATCTGCCAGTTTGCACTCAAGTCACAATGGTGTAAACTTTGCCCATGTTGCCTGGTTTCACGCAATCCAATTAACACATATCCATTGTTTTAACCTTTGGCTCTTGCATATGCAATCTCTTAGTCTGTGGAGTAGCCTGTGATTTTAATTTGTAAATTAAAACTGAAGGTTAATGGCAAGCTTCCTGAATTTATTTACTTTTTACAATAAGATGTGAAGCCTGGTTCTTGTTTGAATTAATATCGGCTATGTTCTCAAAATTCCAGAATCCTCCCTAACGCAGTGGTGCTGTAGTAATTAAGACAAGGTAGCTTTGTGCCAGGCAGCTAATAATGAACAGTACCCATTAGCTAATTCACAAGATTGAGTGCAATGTTGGAAGCAGTCAAAGTAGGTCCTTCACATGCATGTGTTTAGCTGAATGAGGGGAAGCTGCAATATTTGCAGTTGATGCACATAAGGATCCATACTTGTCCATAAAACTACCTATGTTGTGAAATAATCACTAAACAACAGGGACAGGACAAAATATATCTCACAAATAAAATTATTTAAAGGTGTATTTCTAATTTTACCTGCTATTTTCATTCGAGTCTCTTATACTGCATAATTTTAATAACTAATATCTTATTTCTCATTATTATATTTGTGAAGTGAGACAATGCGAGAACTTTATCATGGTATTTGGAATGTTTCCTTTCATTGCAGTTTCATAATTTCACTACTTGTGCAATTACTTTCCCTTCAAGTTCCCCTCAAGATTTCACTTAACTATGCTCAATCACGTTTTGAGTCTTCTGTGTATTGGCAACACCGCAACATTATTAGCTGTAGCAAATTGTGGCATTGCACTGTACATGAACAACAGCAAGGTTTCATTATCCAACAACTTCATAATACTTTTATACTTGGTAATTCTTTCATAATTCTCACTCTTCTTTCAGTGTTGGGTGATATGGTGAAAAAAACCATACCATTTCATAAAGCACTCAAAGCAAAATAATCAAAAATATGGAGTGTTATCCAAGAATGATACTGTTATCTGAGAGAATATTGATCCAATTCCTTAATCATACATTTTGCTGTGGTACTGGATCTACCATACATCATTTCAGTCTGAGATTAACTATAATTAATCAAAGGTTTTAAAGCCCTTTGTCACCATGATCAATGTGAACTCTTTGGAAAGATCTTGGAGTTCTACAACATGGAAACAGGTCCCTTGGTCCAGCATGACAATACTGACACAGATGCCTTTCTGAGTAAATCTCATTTGCCTGCATTTGATCCATGTAACTTTAAACCTTTCAGGTCCCTGTCCAAACATTTTTAAAATCTTGTAATTGTAGCTGCCTCTACCTCCTTCTTCAGTATATCATTCCATGTAGCTACCATACTCACAGTGAGAAACTTGCCCTTGTTACCTCCTCTGGATCTTCCCCGTCATTTTAAACCTATGCCTTCGGGTTCGAAATTCTCCAACCCAGGGAAAAAAACTATGACTATTGACCTTTTCCATGTCCCTTATAATTTTATAAATTTCTGTTAAGTCACCCCTCATCCTCCATGTTCCAGGGAAAACACCTCCTCTTTCTCTCATCTTTCCTTTAAACTGATGCTCTGCATTGCATCCTTGTGAATTCTTTCTGCATCATCTCTGGTTTATTCATATCCTTCCTATCACATGTACAGTACTTGTACCTCTCTTGGACCATTTCAATATTCTGAAGATGCGGAGCACAATTGTATAACTCTAAACAATGTCAATGTTCATACCAATGTTCATTCTACTGTGAAGATGAAGCCACTCTGATTGGAGGAACAACACCTTATATTCCGTCTGGGTAGCCTCCAACCTGATGGAATGAACATTGACTCCTCTAACTTCCACTAATGCCCCACCTCCCCCTCGTACCCCATCCCTTATTTATTTTTATACAGACATTCTTTCTCTCACTCTCCTTTTTCTCCCTCTGTCCCTCTGACTATACCCCTTGCCCATCCTCTGGGTTTCTCCTTGTCTTTCTCCCCGGACCTCCTGTCCCATGATCCCCTCATATCCCTTTTGCTAATCACCTGTCCAGCTCTTGGCTGCATCCCTCCCCCTCCTGTCTTCTCCTATCATTTTGGATCTCCCCCTCCCCCTCCCACTTTCAAATCTCTTAGTCACTCTTCCTTCAGTTAGTCCTGATGAAGGGTCTCAGCCTGAGACGTCGACTGTACCTCTTCCTAGAGATGCTGCCTGGCCTGCTGCGTTCACCAGCAACTTTGATGTGTGTTGCTTGAATTTCCAGCACCTGCAGAATTCCTGTTGTTCGCGAATAACTCTAAATAGTGGAATCAAACAAATCAGAAATGCTGGACAAACTCAACCAATCAAGCAACATCTCTGGAAATATTAAAGCTAATTTATGTGATGTTTCATGTCAGATGTTGAATTCTGAAGAACTACAAAGGTGCCTTTTCTAGCTTGCTTCTCTATTTTTGGATGTTTTGAGTTCTTTTCACCATAATTCTTTCCTCTTTATTTCTTTAAATTGTTGAAACCTATTGGTAATTATTTCTTAAATCAAAGATAAATGGCTTCATTCTTTCTATTTGAATGCATCAACTTGAGCTTTATATTGCCTTTGTGTAGCTGCCTGCATGCTTCTTTTAATGGTCCAGACTGTATACAATATTGGACTCTTTGTGGAGTGAAGTTGCAACAGTTCTCCAGCATTTACTCTAGTGAATCTGCCCCAAGTGCCTGTACCTGACTGCTCCTCACCATCCGGAATGGGAATTGCTAGGTATCTGACCGCAAGTCTCTACAAGGGATGAGGAAGACTGCTGAGAGGATCACTGGGGTCTCTTTTCCACTCATGAGAAATATTTATCAGGAACTTTACATACACAGTGCCCATAATATTGTGAATGATTCCTCCCATCCATACAACAATCTCTTTGACCCCCACCCCCACTAACATCAGTCCCCCAGACTGTGAGACTGCTGAATTCCTGCCACCACCCAGGTCTCATCACGTTTGAAATGCCAATGTAATTATACTGTTTACTTTTTAACTTGTATTATACATAAACTCATTATTTGAGGTAATATTACTTACAGTATGTGTTGTGTGTGAGTTATATGCACTGTGTAAGCACCTTGGTCTGAAGGAATGTTGTTTCCTTTGGCAGTATGCATGCATACATTTGAATGACAATAAACTTAAACTTGAACTGACTGTAGGAGCAAACTGAGAGACCACACAAACTTGTTGTACATAATAACGTGCTATTTATTAGAAACTGGCGTGCACCAGGAGACCAGTCAAAGCTGATCTGCCTGAGCATGAATTTGCTGCAGCTTTTAAGTTCTCAGCTGACAAGATTACCATTACAGCTATATTTTGATAACAGACTGGTGGCTACAGGAAGACTTAATTAAGTAACAGTCGAGGTCCTAATTACAGAATAAAATGATTCTCCACAGGTCTAACAATAAATCCAATTTTCTATACAATAATTGGTGCACACTATAACATAATCAGTGAAATTCCTGAAACTTGGGTGTAGTTGCTGCTGTATTCCATGATTTTACCTTTATCTGTAACTCACTCTTAACATTGCTGTTTACTAATTATTAGCCATTACTGTTCTTTCCCTTACAGCAGGAACCATTGTGAATTTTAGTTAATTTATTTTTTGAAATTGTTTCTTATTATTGTACCTAAGTTTCTCTCATAGCTTTAAAACATTTTAATTACTTTGGACTGATGGACGATCTAAGAGTTGAAGGTAGCCCACTAGGTGCAGTTCTACTGTGCAAAAGCTTCAAGAATATTATAGAGAGAGAGAGAGAGAGAGAGAGAGAGAGAGGGAGAGAGAGATAAGGTGCCTAAGACTTTTGCACAGTCCTGTATTTGTCAACGTGAAGCTGATTTGTCAACTTGAAATGGATAGCGAGCTTGTAAATCTGGAGGGAGCAAAGAATGTTGAGAATAGCGAGGGTGGAGCACATGGGAGGCGTGTGTGACGGGAGGCAGAGAAGGAGTTGGTGGGGGGGGCGCGGGTGCAGCAAACCCAGATTTGAAACACCAGGCAAGGTCATTTGATCCCAGTAATTGATCTATTGTCTTTTACAGAATGTCTCTCTGGTGCT
This sequence comes from Mobula birostris, assembly GCF_030028105.1. Lineage (NCBI taxonomy): Eukaryota > Metazoa > Chordata > Chondrichthyes > Myliobatiformes > Myliobatidae > Mobula > Mobula birostris. The sequence continues at coordinate 22,709,732 of NC_092374.1, read as the reverse complement.
TCTCACTCCTTGCCCTCTCTTTTCCCCTTTTCCCAACCCTGATTCCCCTCGCAGTCTGCAATAGAGACCCATATCAGAATCAGGTTTATCATCACTCAAATATATCATAAAATTTGTTGTTTTTTGTGGCAGCAATACAGTGTAATACATAAAACTTCGAACACTACCTCACTTTTTAATATATAATATTTCTGTTTATTGCACGATTTTAATCTATTCAATATATGTATACTGTAATTGATTTACTTATTTATTATTTTTTTCCTGATTCTAAAATGATTACTGTGCAAAATTCATAGGATCCCCAGCTATATATACAGTATATATTTGCCAAAGACTTTTGCACAGTATTGCATTTCATGAATTTGGGATGGTTTTTCTTAAGTGTATTATTCATCAGGAAGTTTTATCAAAGTGTGCTTCTTTATCTTTTCTGCATAAGGAGTATGAGTTCCAGCAGATGTCTTCTTCCTGTGTACTTCTGGCAGCACATGCATGACACCTATTACCATTTCAACAGACATTGACATTTCCATTGCACTCAAATGATTAACACAATACCTGCTCTTGGCAGGATATCTTTTCCTCCAGTGATTTCTAAGCATTATATTAAATTGTATTTATTCATTCAACTGAACAGCATTTAATCTCATATCAACTGAACATCAAGAAATTAGCTTCACATTGCTGTGAAAATATGATTTTATTCCCCAGCTCCTGTTTAATCATTTGGCAATTTTCTAAGTCACAACTTGATAGTATTAATCAAAGTCCCCAAAGTGTGTACTTATGTAGATGCAAAGCCTTTGTGTCTTCCAGGAAGTTTTAAAAATTAGCTTCAATCTCTCTGAAAGTTCTGTTCCCCTTATTTGGGGCTATTAGACAATAAAATTGATTCTATTCTGCATATCCCAAAGGGTGCAGATGTTAACTGACAAATCTATATTCAATGACATGTCAAGACCTATCACCCAGATTTATTCAAACTTAGGTGTTGAAAAGGTTTGAATTTGAAAGATAAAATGCAAATGGTTATATTAGAAAGCATAGCAGATCCATGACACCAACTGCTACTTAACAAGTTATTTTGAATGGTTGATAGGAGTGCAATGGAATCTCAAGGCATTTTTTACTTTTCTTTTTGGAATTTAGGCTGTTTTCATAAAAATGCAATGTTAACTGCAATCTTGGATGAAAAGATGTTTCCCTTTTTATTTTGCTGTGATAAACGCTCATTCTAAAGCCGTAAAAATCAATCAGTTTTAGGCAGTTGGTGCTTGTCTGCCAATGGTTGGCAGCACATCTAACAGAAGAAATATCTGACCTCAAACTTCTGCTGCATTGCTGGAATCCCTAAAACTACCACATTGAGTTCAACATTGACTGACAACTCCTGTGACATTGCTGGTGCAAAACTATAGCCGTTCCTTTGCGTTCATCAAATGGGTGGAGAGGGGGAGCTTGCTACCTGGGTAACAGCTTGCTCTCCATATTGTATTGCCCTGGCTTGCATATCTAGACCACTAGGATGCAACATCCGTGGTTGACCCTGACGGGTGGTGACCTCAAACAGTATTGTGCGCAAATATACGAAAATGCTGGAAATACTCAGTATATCAAGCAGTATTCTATGCAGGGAGAAACAAAGGTAATATTCCAAGGCAATGTTCCCTCATTAGAACAGGACTCATTGGAACTAGCCTCTTGGATTTTCTAATACCGAAAAACACCTGCTAAAACAATTACCATTTATCAAATAATTCAAAGTCAACCTGGAGTTTATTGCCACAAGAACAAGTACATGTATGCACAGGAGCAGTGAAGAGCTGACTTGCAGCAGTGTCACAGGTACTCAGTATCAGATATACAGCATTCACAAGCAAAACAAATTAAACATAAATGATATAGGTTTTTCCACAAGAACAAAACAACAGTTTATTTTAGTGCAAAGTGGTCATAGTGTTGTTCAACTGACAGTGATGAGGGTTGTGCCGGTTGGCTCAGGAAATGAATGGTTGAAGGAAAGCAGCTGCCCTGGAAATTGGTGATGAGAGACGGTGAGAAAATGGCGCGGCCTGGATAATGGTGACGGCTAATGCCGGATCTTGCCCTCTTGAGGCAGAGCCTTCTGTTGACTACTGATGATGGGGGCGAGATGTACAGGACAGAGTCCTCTAATTTCTGCAGCTTCTTACATTCCTGCCATGCCAGATGCAACCAGTCCATATGAGCAAAACTATAGCTATCAACCCACCTCTTATGTGACTGAGAATATTCAGCATTATCAAGCTATTTGTATATGAATTAAGGATATAGAAGTTAGCATCATCATGGAAGATGATGCACCGAGATGCAACACTGAGCGTCATAGGAAGTCATTCCTGCTTGTGGCCGAAAAACTTTACAGCTCCTCCCTTGGAGGGTCAGACACCCTGAGCCAATAGGCTGGTCCTGGACTTATTTCCTGGTATAATTTACATATTACTATTTAATTATTTATGGTTTTATTACTATTTAATTATTTATGGTGCAACTGTAACGAAAACCAATTTCCCTCGGGATCAATAAAGTATGACTATGACTAAGATCAGTCTCTTTGCATGGATTATACACTTAAAGGGCTTTCACTTTATTTATTGAGATACAGAGTGGAGTAGACCATTCTGGCCTTCGAGCCACGCCGCCCAGCATCCCCTCAATATAATCCTGGCCTAATCACGGGACAAGTTACAATGACCAATTAACCTGCCAACTGGTATATTTTGGATTGTGAGAGGAAACCGGAGCACCTGGAGGAAACCCACGCAGTCACATGGAGACTGTATAAATTCCTTAAAGACAGCAGCGGGTATTGAACTTGATTAGACAGGTGAGCTCATGGATGAATCATGTAAGTCTCAACATAATCAGGTATAAACCTAGTGTTCTGGAGAAGCTGCTGTATAACTATCAATTACTAAATCTATGATCTGTAGTGATCTTCAGTACTGGAGTGGTATGAGCTGGAATAGAGAGGGATCTTAGTCAGGATCTCACTAGACTTAGTTGATCAAGTCCAGTTTATTGTCATGTGCACTAGTGCTGTGAAGTACAGGTACAATGAAAAACTTGTTTGTGGCAGCATCGCCCGTACATAGGTTCAGACAATAGTCATAGCCATAGTAGTCATACTTTACTGATCCCGAGGGAAATTGATTTTCCTTACAGTTGCCCCATCCAAGAATAGAGTATAAAATCCTATCTATTGGTAGCAGCAAGAAGAGGGCATGACCTGAATGGTGGGCATTCTTGCTGATAGATGCAATCTTCATGTTCCTCAGGTAGATGCTTTCAATTGGTTGGAAGGGTTCTTCCAGGGCTTGCTGCAGCCTATTGTGCTCCTGTACATTGGAATTGCTGTACAAGACCATGACATAACTCTTCAGGATAGTTTCAGCAGTGCATCTATAAAAGCTTGAGAGAGCATTTGGTGACATGCCAAATCTCTTCCAGCTTCTAAGAATGTAGACCCACTTGATGGAGGTGAACTGAACAGTTGCCCTTGTGCAAAGTACTTATTCTGTTTCCAAGCTTACAATACTTGGTAAGCTAATTTGCTTATTTAATTACAGAGTGAAGAAGGAAAACAAAGAGTGAGATTGTGCCAATAAAATTTTCATATGACCCCTGGTGTACAAATGTTTTGGTTTGGACCAGATTTTGCAGTGATTGGTGAAGGATATCCCTCTACAAAACATTCAGCAATGGGACAGTGGACAAACCAATTGATTTCAACTGAAGAATCCTTGCAGGAGGAAAGAAATCATGGGGAGTGGGGGTAATAATAAGACCATAAGATATAGGAACAGAATTGGGCTATTTGGCCCATCAAGTTTTCTCCGCCATTTCATCATGGCTAATCCATTTCCCTCTCAGCCCCAATCTCCTGTTTTCTCCCTATCTAATTGGGCAAAATAAATGTAGGGCATTTACATTTCACCAAAGGAGGAAAACAAATTTCCTTGAAAAGAAAACTACTAAAAGTCCACACTTTTTTGAAATGTTTCTTTGAGGGGAAATGCTTGTGCACAGTTTTTGTTTCTTTAAGATGAAAGGTTGGACAGGAAAAATTAGGACTGACTCAACCTGCTGCTCACAATTCATTACATTACTCCTGACTAAGTCAGTCATAAATTTTTTCATTACTTCCAAGAGGGAGAATTCCATACAGGTTACTGAGGCTCACTGCAAGTAAATTAAAAAGGAATCAGCATATAGAGTTTCCAAGCAGAATGCTTTCATCAGGCTGTGTCTTCTTGTTTGGCATCTATGTGCATCATAAGTTGCTATTGGTTTGACACCGACAGATTTGCTGTTACTGCTGGCATAACACTGGTGTTTTAGAGTCATGGGGTCAAAGAGTTCTTCAGCACAGAAACAGGCCACTTGGCATGTTTAGTCCATGCCAAACTATTATTCTGCCTAGTCTCAACGGCCCTCATTTTGACCATAGACCTTCATACTCCTCCCATCCATGTACCTATCTAATCTACTTTAAGTGTTACAATCAAGCCCACATTCACCGTTTCCACTGTCAGCTTATTCCATGCTCGCACAATCATCAGTGTGAAGAAACTCCCCTTCTTGTTCAATTTAAATAATTCACCTTTCACTCTTAACTTATGACCTCTATTTCTTGTCTCACCCAACCTCAGTGGAAAAAGTCTGCTTGCATTTACCCTATCATACAGTTCATAATTTTATATCCTTCTACTAAATTTTTCCTCTTTTCCCTTTATTCCATAGAATAAAATCCTGATTGATTCAACTTTTCCATCTAATCCAGGTCCTCAAATTCCAGCAATATCCTTGTAATTTTTCCCTGTACTCTTTCAATCTTATTGATATTTTTCTTGTAGGTTAGGTGACCAGAACTGCACACAATGCTCAATATTTGACCTCACCAAAGTCTTATTCAACTTCAACATAACATCCCAACTCCTGATTGGGAGACGGGATGTTCCTCCCAACATCCCAACTCAATACTCTGATTAATGGACTCCAATGAGCCAAAAGCTCTCTTTATGATCCTACCTACCTGTGACAGCTCTTTCAAGGAATTATAGTTTTGAATTCCCAGCTTTGTTCTACCATACTCTGCAGTGCCCTCTCATTCACTGGGCAAGTCCTACCCTGGTTTGTCCTATCAAAGTGTAATGTCTCATAAAATTCCATCTGCCATTTATCATCTAATTTTTTCAGCTGGTCCAGATCCTTCTGCAAACTTTGATAGTCCTCTTCACCTGTCCACTACTCCCCCAATCTTGGTGTCATCCACAAATTTGCCATTCTAGTTTACCACTTTATCATCCAAATCATTAGTACAGATAACAAGTAACAATAGACTCAACACCAATCCTCTGGGGACACCACTAGTCACAGGCCTCTAGTCAGAAAGGAACCATCTAATATCACTCTCTTGCAGCTCCTGCTAAGCCAATGCTGAATCCAATTTACTACTTCATCCTGAGTGCCAAGCTTCCAGACCAACCTCCCATGAAGGACTTATCAAAGACCTTACTAAAGCATAACAATCAATGCACTTGCTTCATCAGCTTTTTTGGAAACCTCCTCAAAAACTCCATGAGATTGGCTGTACACAACCTACCACACACAAAGCCACGTTGACTATACTTACTCAGGCCCTGTCTATTCAGTCCCAGTTTATTATACTGGTGATTGTTCCCAACTAATCCACAGAGAAGGCTAAATGCTTGCTTTCCTTATTTCACCAAAGTTTCTCTTTTAATCCTCAAAACCAGTCATAATCTTGCGCAACTCAATTAGATTTCTTCCGGGAAGAATCTCATTTTTAACCACTCTAACATTATAACTAAATCCACTCATCCCTGAGACCCTTCTAGTATTTTTTTCTTCTTCTGACCCTCCTGCTGCATCCTTCACATCCTTGAAGAAGGAAGATATTTTCTACATACAGTACTGTGCAAAAGTCTTACACACACACATATATGTATATAGATAGCTAGGCTAGATTTCTGCACTATACTGTAGTAATTTTATGTATTGCACTGTACTGCTGCTGCAAAAAAAGGACATTTTGTGACATATATGAGTGATGATAAACCTGATTCTGAAATGGGTCTCCACTGTGGACTGATAATGGGAAGAGGGCAGAGAGGGAAGTCCTGGTTGGGAAAAGGGGAATGTAGAGGGGAGGGAGTGGGAAGCACCAGAGAGACATTCTGTAATGATCATTTTGTTTGGAATCAAATTACCTTGCCTGGTGTCTCAGTGCTGGGTGTGTCTGCACAAGCACCACTCCCACCCCGACGCTCCGTATTTGCCACCAAGCTCAACATCCTTTGCTCCCACCAGATTTACAACTTTGCTCTCCACTTCACATTGACAAATACAGTACTCTGCAAAGCCTTTGGCTGTATACGTGCCTAGACTTTTGCACTGTTCTGTGTCGCAGCCACAAGAGTTCAGCTTCCTAAAAATGTTACAGGCTCCTTACAGACAAGGGTAGGAATTGAACATAGGTTGCTGGTACTATAAAGCATTATATTAACCACTACACTACCATTCAGCTCCTGATATCAATGAAACCGCTTCCTAAATGTTAAACATCAAATTTCACAATTCAAGACACAAACAAAAGTGTAAATATAAATGTAAATGTAAATATAAATAATGTAAATATTTGATAGCTATATGGACAGGAAAGGAATGGAGGGTTATGGGCTGAGTGCAGGTTGGTGGGACTAGGTGAGAGTAAGTGTTTGGCATGGACTAGAAGGGCCGAGCTGGCCTGTTTCCGTGTTGTAATTGTTATATGGTTATATGGAAATCAGAAGTGCCGAAAATACTGGGAGTTTTGTGCAGCTCAGTATTGATCTGTGGGTTGAGATACAGAGTTTCAGATTGATTACACTTTTTCAGTATGCTTTTTTTACTTCTAAGTTCCAAAACTAATGTCCCACTAGCATGAAGTTGCAATGTATTTGAAACACAAAAACAGATTTATATTCTGCGGGTTTACATTGAATCTCTGTTTTGGAGATAAATTCTTTCAGTGCTTTTTTATACTTGTATTCCATGAAAGATTACCATTACATGTTAATTCCTTATGAATCTAAACACTATGTCACCTTCCATCTCACTCTCCCGTTTAACTGGCACAATTAGAGAAACAATTAGATTAGTTTCTCAGTAGGGAGTGCGAGCGCCTTGACAACTTAAACTAATTTCTTGCATTCCTGCATCACATTGTCCTTTCTCTTTGAGCTATTTTCATGTAGCTGCAACATGTTTGAGACTGACCTTCAGCACAATTCATGATGCATCACTGCATACAAGTTGCATTACATACTCATATTGCACAAATCCTTGAAAGTGGCGGGACACCTTGAGAGAGTCATTAATATCGAATTCTGAGATTCTTAAACAGGGAGCACAGAAGCAATGCTCCTGAACCTACCTAAAACAGTGATTATGTCACATCTGCTATACAGCATCCAATTTTAGGCACCATATCACAGAAAGGATATAAAGGTCCTGGAGAAAAAAATCACTACAATGATTTCTGAGATGATGGACTTCAATTGCAAGGTTGGAAATGAGAAATGAGATGTCATTCTTTGAGCAAAGATGGCTGAGAGAAGAGCTGAAAGGTGTGCAAAATTGGTACTAGCTGAAGTAGAGCAACACGCAAAAACAATTATCATCAGCAGATGGTTCAAGGAACAGACATACAGATTTAAAATTCAGGTCAAAAGATGCATAATGGCTGTGAGGAATTTTTGGCCTTAAGTAGACTGCAATGAAAAGCGGAAGATCTGCAGATCCTGAAAAACTCCAATCAAAAGCTGAGGAGGCTGGAAAGATTCAGCAGGTCAGCCAGCACCATTGAAGAGGGAAAAATTAGTTAACTTTACAGTTTGATTATCTGTCTTCTAACTTAAAAATACTTATGGTCCCAGTGAAAAGAAAACCATGAAACTGTTGTAAAAACACAACTGGTTCACACACATCCTTATGGGATGAATGACCTAACTGTGGCCTTGTGGTTTATGAGGAGAAAAAGCCCATTCCATGTTGGACTGGTATACCCATGACTGCAGATCTATCCCATGCAGATTCTGCAATGGCCCAGCAAGTTCAGGGTTGGACAGCAAATGGTTGTCTTTCCAGTGAACCCCTGCTCTCAAAATTTTATTTTCATATGTTTTTTAAATTGATTCAGCTATGGTCAGGAGCACAATATAGGAACAGAATTGATGAGTCTTGCTTATAACCATTTTATATTCCTTCTTTTAATACAATTGTTTCCATAGAAGATAACACCATTACTTTTTCAACCTGGCATCACCTCTTCTGATCATCATCAGACTAATAAATTTACTGAACTAAATAGCTTCTTTCAGGATTAACTGCAGATTACAAGATTTCCCAATTAATCTACAAAATAGAAAGTCAATTTAAAGTATCATTGTACACCTAAACTATTTTCTTTATCGTTCTCATTTCCCCTTATATTTTACTTTGGATATTTATAATGCTGCCTTTAAAATCAAAATAATTGTTTTACACCATGCTGTGATCTACATTACCTCCCATTTCTCAACCTCATAGGAGATATCGGGTTACTTGCCCAATGTTTTCATTTCTCGAAGGCACACATTTATGTTGGTTCTATTGGATAAATGGTCCTGAATACTTGGTACACAGAAGCTATTTGATAGTTGGAGGTTATATTTGCGATCAGACTGTGAAACAGTCTTGTACTTTTTTCAATCAGGATTGGGAACTCCAGCTAATTTCTGGTTAACTTTAGAATGGCAATTATTTTAATAAGAGCTTCTGGGTTAAATTTTGTTGTTAGCCTGTGAACATAAAACTTGACATGTTCCACATCCGAGACTCTCTAAGGCTTTACAATTAAGTCAGAAAGGGGGAACGCAAATTGAAAAGATAAATAGAAAATGCTGGAAAATCTGAGCAGGTCACATGGCATTTGTGAAAGAAGACAGAGTTGAAATTTCAATTCTGAGGTGCTGATCAGAAATGAGGAAGAGAGTAAACATTTTTTTTCCCCTCTTCGGCAGTTTGAACGGGGCATGACTGCCAAAGCGCGTGAAGATCAGCCTGTGAGAACAGCGGGAGAGTTTCAAAAGCGAGCAGGTTGAGAAGGGGAAGGTCATTTCTTGGGCAGTTTGAATGGGGCACGACTGCCAAAGCGTGTGAAGGTTGGCCTGTGAGAAAAGCACAGAGTTTAAAAAACGAGTAGATTAACGGAGCGGATGACAGAGTAGTGGGAGACAGAGTAGGAAGGCTTCGGTGAGCAGAGGCTGAGGACTAGCTTGCTCCCAGTGAGGTAAAGCCAGGTAAGCTCCTTTAATTAATCTAATCAACTTAGAAGTAGGTAATGGAGGCAGCAGTTAGGGCAGTCGAGTGCTACGTTTGCAGTATGTGGGAACTCACAGCGAGCACAATTGTCCCTGATGACTACACCTGTAAAAGGTGCATCCAGCTGCAGCTCCTGACAAACCGAGTTAGGGAACTGGAACTGGAGCTGGATGAACTTCAGATCATTTGTGAGGCAGAGGCAGAAATAAACAGGAGTTACAGGGAGATAGTCACCCTTAAAAGTCAGGAGACGGGTAGCTGGGTGATTGTCAGGAGAGGGAAGGGGAATAGAAAGAATGAGCAGAGCACCCCTGCGGCCATTCCCATCAATAATAAGTACATCGTTTTGGATACTGTTGATGGGGATGACCCACCAGAGACAAGTTGTAGTGGTAGCGACTCTGGCACCGAGACTGGACCCTCAACTCAGAAGGGACGGAGGGAAAAGAGGAGAGCAGTAGTGATAGGGGATTCGATAGTTAGGGGGACAGATAAGAGGTTCTATGGGAGAGATTGAGAATCCTGGATGGTCTGTTGCCTCCCTGGTGCCAAGGTGTGCGATATCTCGGATCGAGTACTCAGTATTCTCAAGAGGGACGGTGAGCAGCCAGATGTCATGGTCCATGTAGGGAGCAATGACATGGATAGGAAGAAGGAGGAGGTCCTGCAAAGAGAGTTTAGGGAGTTGAAGGACAGAACCTCCAGGGTTGCAATCTCAGGATTGTTAAACGTGCCACGTGCTAGTGAGGCTAGAAATAGGAAGATAATACAGCTAAATATGTGGTTGAGGAGTTGCTGCAGGAACGGTGGGGCGGCTTCATGTTTCTGGACAATTGGGCTTTGTTCCAGGGAAGGTGAGACTTGTTCCGACGGGACGGGTTGCACCTGAACTGGAGGGGGACTAACACCCTTGCGGGAAGGTTTGCTAATGCTGCTCCGGGGGGTTTAAACTAGGGGGAGAGGAACCAGAGTGTTAGAGCAGATAGTCAGGTGGAGGAGGATAAAGGTCATATGAGAACTGCAAGTATAGTGCATGGAGTAAAGCCAGATCTAACATATAAAGAGGCTTTCAGGAAAGAGAAGCAGAATAAAAGGTGTAAAGGTAGTAAGGTAGAAGGGCTAAAGTGCATGCACTTCACTGCAAGAAGCATCAGGAACAAAAGTGATTAACTGAGAGCTTGGATACATACATGGAATTATGATGTAGTGGCCATTACAGAGACTTGGCTGGCACCAGGGCAGGAACGGATTATCAATATTCCTGGATTTCAGTGCTTTAAAAGGGATAGAGAGGGGGGAAAAGGGGAGGAGGGGTGGCATTACTGGTCAGGGGTACTATTACAGCTACAGAAAGGGTGGGTAATGTAGCAGGATCCTCTTTTGAGCCAGTATGGGTGGAAGTTAGGAACAAGAAGGGAGCAGTTACTCTGTTGGGAGTATTCTATAGGCCCCCTGATAGCTGCAGAGTTAATGAGGAGCAGATTGGGAGGCAGATTTTGGAAATGTGCAAAAATAAAAGGGTTGTTATCATGGGTGAATTTAACTTCCCTAATATTGATTGGCACCTGATTAGTTCCAATGGTTTAGACAGGGTAGAGTTTGTTAAGTGTGTCCAGGACCGATTCCTTTCACAGTATGTTGACAGGCTGACTGGGGGGAATGCCATACTAGATCTAGTATCAGGTAACGAACTGGGTCAGGTCACAAACTGGGTCAGGTCACAGATCTCTCAGTGGGTGAGCACCTGGGGGACAGTGACCACCGCTCCCTGGCCTTTGGCATTATCATGGAAAAGGATAGAATCAGAGAGGACAGGAAAATTTTTAATTGGGGAAGGGCAAATTATGAAGCTATCAGGCTAGAACTTGCGGGTGTGAATTGGGATGATGTTTTTGCAGGGAAATGTACTATGGACATGTGGTCGATGTTTAGGGATCCCTTGCACGATGTTAGGGATAAATTTGTCCCAGTGAGGAAGATAAAAAATGGTAGGGTGAAGGAACCATGTGTGTCAAGTGAGGTGGAAAATCTAGTCAGGTGGAAGAAGGCAGCATACATGAGGTTTAGGAAGCAAGGATCAGATGGGTCTATTGAGGAATATATAGTAGCAAGAAAGGAGCTTAAGAAGGGGCTGAGGAGAGCAAGAAGGGGGCATGAGAAGGCCTTGGCAAGTAGGGTAAAGGAAAACCCCAAGGCATTCTTCAATTATGTGAAGAACAAAAGGATGACAGGAGTGAAGGTAGGACCGATTAGAGATAAAGGTGGGAAGATGTGTCTGGAGGCTGTGGAAGTGAGCGAGGTCCTCAACGAATACTTCTCTTCGGTATTCAGCAATGAGAGGGAACTTGATGACGGTGAGGACAATATCAGTGAGGTTGAAGGATCGGTTCTGGGACCTCTACTTTTTGTGATTTTTATTAACGACCTGGATCTGGGGGTAGAAGGGTGGGTTGGCAAGTTTGCAGACAACACAAAGGTTGGTGGTGTTGTGGATAGTTTAGAGAACTGTCGGAGATTGCAGAGAGATATTGATAGGATGCAGAAGTGGGCTGAGAAGTGGCAGATGGAGTTCAACCCGGAGAAGTGTGAGGTGGTACACTTTGGAAGGACAAACTCCAAGGCAGAGTACAAAGTAAACGGCAGGATACTTGGTAGTGTGGAGGAGCAGAGGAATCTGGGGGTACATGTCCATAGATCCCTGAAAGTTGCCTCACAGGTAGATAGGGTAGTAAAGAAAGCTTATAGGGTGTTAGCTTTCATAAGTCGAGGGATAGAGTTTAAGAGTCGCGAGGTAATGATGCAGCTCTGTAAAACTTTGGTTAGGCCACACTTCGAGTACTGTGTCCATTTCTGGTCGCCTCACTATAGGAAGGATGTGGAAGCATTGGAAAGGGGACAGAGGAGATTTACCAGGATGCTGCCTGGTTTACAGAGTTTGGAGTATGATCAGAAATTAATGGAGCTAGGGCTTTACTCTTTGGAGAGAACGAGGATGAGAGGAGACATGATAGAGGTATGCAAGATATTAAGAGGAATAGATAGAGTGGACAGCCAGCGCCTCTTCCCCAGGGCACCACTGCTCAATAAAAGAGGACATGGCTTTAAGGTAAGGGGTGCGAAGTTCAAGGAGCATATTAGAGGAAGGTTTTTTTATTCAGAGAGTGGTTAGTGGTGGAGGCAGATGCACTAGTGAAATTTAAGAGACTACTAGACAGGTATATGGAGGAATTTAAGGTGTGGTGTTACATGGGAGGTAGGGTTTAAGGGTCGGCACAACATTGTGGGCTGAAGGGCCTGTACTGTGCTGTACTATTCTATGTTCTATATCAGTTTAGTTAGCAGATAGCAGAATATAGGGGAAGGTGAATGGTGGAACAAAGCAAATGCCTGTATTACTTCGCACAATGAGAAATATTCACATTGTTCCACCCATTCCTCTCCTAATGTCTGATATAAGCAAGATATAATTAGAATTGTACATTCTAGTTGTGATCCAGTAGGTCTTTGTTAATGATTTACTGTATTAGCATTGAAGGAGAAATAATGTTAAGAAGAACACGAAGAATAAGCAGCAGTATCAGTTCTCACATAGCAACAACAGAAGCTAGACTGGAAGTCACAATTTCCGGGAGTTTATCATTATACCAGTATCTGAATGGACATTTTGTCAGAAAACTGTGGGAAGAATTCATAATTTATGGTGAACGAAAAATTAACAGGAAGTCGATTGAAATTCTCATCCCAGGGTGAAAATCAAACACATTGATGAAGGAAGAACAGTAGATGTAATGTATATGGATTTCAACAAGGCATTTGATAAGTTACCCCATGCAAGGCTTATTGAGAAAGTAAGGAGGCATGGCATCCAAGGGGACATTGCTTTGTGGATCCAGGACTGGCTTGCCTACAGAAGGCAAAGAATGGTTGTTAGACAGGTCATGTTCTGCATGGAGGTCATTGATAGCGGGATATTGATAGGATGCAAAACTGGGCTGAGAAGTGGCAGATGGAGTTCAACCCAGATAAGTGTGAAGTGGTTCATTTTGGTAGGTCAAATATGATGACAGAATATAGTATTAATGGTAAGACTCTTGGCAATGTGGAGGATCATAGGGATCTTGGGGTCTGAGTCCATAGGACGCTCAAAGCAGCTGCACAGGTTGACTCTGTGGTTAAGAAGGCTTACGATGTATTGGTCTTCATCAATCATGGAATTGAATTTAGGAGTTGAGAAGTAATGTTGCAGCTTTATAGGACCCTGGTCAGACCCCACTTGGAGCACTGTGCTCAGTTCTGGTCGCCTCACTACAGGAAGGATGTGGAAGCCATAGAAAGGGTGCAGATGAGATTTACAAGGATGTCGCCTGGATTGGGAGCATGCCTGATGAGAATAGATTGAGTGAACTCGACCTTTTCTCCTTGGAGCGACGGAGGATGAGAGGTGACCTGATAGAGGTGTATAAGATCATGAGAGGCATTGATCGTGTGGATAGTCAGAGGCTTTTTCCCAGGGCTGAAATGGTTACCACAAGAAGACACAGGTTTAAGGTGCTGTGGAGTAGGTACAGAGGAGATGTCAGGGGTAAATTTTTATTCAAGGAGTGGTGAGTGCGTGGAATGGGTTGCCGGCAACGGTGGTGGAGGTGGATACGATAGGGTCTTTTAAGAGACTTTTGGATAGGTACATGGAGCTTAGAAAATTAGAGGGCTATAGGTAAGCCTAGTAAAGGGTCTTTTAAGAGACTTCTGGATAGGTACATTGAGCTTAGAAAAATAGAGGGCTATAGGTAAGCCTAGTAGTTTCTAAGGTAGGGACATGCTCGGCACAGCTTTGTGGGGCGAAGGGCCTGCATTGTGCTGTAGGTTTTCTATGTTTCTGAGGTACAGTGAAGCGCTGTGGCATTGCCTTCCAACTGGAAAGGAAATCCTGAAGTATTTGTTTATGTGAAGAAACAGCTTTTCAGCTGAAGCTTGGCTGTGTGACAATTTCATCAAAGTACCTCGATATTCAATAAATAACAAGATAACTTTGGTGTGTCAACCTCTCATTTTATCAATTTTGGTATGAATATTCATGGTAACATCCATCAATAAAACTTCTGATTATCTCAAAAACTTTTCTTCATCAAACCATCCTTGTTGTGATAAATGGGTAGATGTCATATTTCTAAAACCATAAGGCCCATGAGACATAAAGCCAGAATTAGGCCATTCAGCCCCTCTAGTCTCTCTACCATTCAGTCATGGCTGATTTATTATCCCTCTCAATCCCATTCTGAGCGGGGGGAGGGAGAGTGAGAGAGACCATAAAGCCTCTGCAATTAAGGGTTAAATTGTTGTAAGAACTTGTTTGCAAGGGGTCAGAGGCATAGCATTCAAGCAATAAGCATGAGTGGCCAACATAGTGAACTCAAATTAAAGTCATCTAGGTTTCGAGAATAAGTAATGTTTAAAGTTAAAAGGGAAGGTTGCAAGGCAATTGCAAATGGGATTGATCACCTGTGAAGAGAGAGAGGCCAACAGCTGTAATTAAGGGTTGAAGCATGTAAAGTATAGATGTCCCTTTAGAGTAAAATAGTTCACAACATTTTGCATTATACCTTTGGTAATTTCTGGTAGCTTCGTGTGTAATAACATGTTATATGCTGATATTTATGTTTTTATTATTTTATCAGCCATGTTGGTCTGCCGTTAATAAAGTGTCTAACAGATTTTTGGGTTGTGCTTCTCTGAGAGATTTATTTGATTTCCCACACCTGGGCAGGTTCTAATCGAACTCAGAGAAATAATAGCTGGAGGAGAAACTACCTACAATATAAATCTTTAGTCACACTAACTGTTCTGAATTTTAAATAATTCTCCAGATTTTTTCCCTGCATCAAATTCTATTGCCTTTCCCTGAGGCAAAATATATACTGTATGTAAAATGACGTTAGATTTATTGGCACCTGTTTTGATTTGACCTTCATTGGGCAGGTGGTGAAGGTGAGGATAACAACCTCTCCTCCAAAACTCCACATTGAATTCTGAACTAAAATGCTCTAAGTACAGTTTAACCAAAGTTTTATATAATTCTAACATGACTTTCATATTCTAGGTCTCTAGTGATGAAGACAAGTGAGCCACTTCTTCACCACTCTATCTACTTGTGCTGCTGCTTTTGGGGAGGTATGGACATCAAGAACCCACTGTATGTCAATGCTGTTAAGGGTCCTGTCATTAACTGTTACTTCTCCCTTACATTTAACCTCCCAAAGAGCAACATATCCTGATAAAGAAAATTGTAATCGGAACCATCAGATTTGTCCGACTTTGATATAAGTTATGCCAACTTAACCTTTTCCTTTGTAGTCTCTTGTGTGTTAGACCTAGTTACATTATTGCATTGAATCCTATAGTTTTAAAAGTGACCATTTGGGCCACTGTGCTAGCTTTTTAAAAGAAGGATTGTTAGTTCCACTCTTGTGCTCCTCAATGTGGCATCATTTTCCTTTACAAAATACTATATATATATATATCTTTATTTTAAAAGTCATTCTTTTGAGCATTGTGTGCCAAATATAAATGACTCATTGTGTAATCAGATCTCACTTACTTTATGGTTCTTTATCTAAGTCTGTCTCTGCAGATTACCTGGGCAAATAACTTTTTAATCAACTTGTAAGCCTTCAAAACTTTGAAAATGTTTATTGAACCTCAACTTCCTCTGCTCTAAGGAGAAAACTTATCTTAGCTTCTCCATATAATATAAGTCATTGATTCATCAAACCATTTTAGTAAACATTATTTTAAATTTTATTTTGTGATAAAGAAATAGACCATTCAGCCGACTCATGAACTTCCTCCTATTAACTTCCTTGTAACTTTCCCTCTCTCACACATGCTTAATAACTTCCTCCTGATCATCCTGGCACTCTCTGTCATTGATACACCTTTGGGATGTCAGATGAGATCATCTGGGGAAAGCCTATACGGTCACAGCACAAAAGTGCGAACTATTCACAAAGACTAATTTAGGTGAGTATTAATCCTGAGTGGTTCGTATAATGCAATCCTTTTGCCTCCTAAAAGGTGTTACTCAGAACCACATGTCATGGTCCTAATTGTATTTAGGGATCTTGATTTTGGTGTTAGTTATATTTATGTACCGACACAGAATACATTGGTAAGAAATGGAGGCCTTAAATGATGTAAAGTGTATGGGTAACAAATTAATAATATGGCAATAGAGGAATGAAGTACACAATCATTAAACACATAATCCTGTTGCTAACTTCCAAACTGATTGCTTTTTAAGTGTTTACATAGAACCTATCATGGTCCCAGAATGTTTAAAGAGATTGATCATCAATATTTAATGATATAGTCATATAATTACCTGAAGTGACTGAATTCAAATTCTCTATCAATTCATACATCACAGCTATGTAGCTTTTGCCCCAAGAATTTTCTTAGTAGTTTAATTCTCAGTGGCTGCACACCTTCTTGTGAGGTGCTATTGCAGGGGACCTAGCAGAGATATTTAAAACATCCTTAGCTTTGGGTGAGGTGCCGAAGGTTTGGAGGATAGCGATTGTGTCTCTGTTGTTTAAGAAACAAACTCATTCGTAAGGCCAGTGATGTTGTAGGGATGGAACTGGACAATCTCATGGTGGTGCCTGAAAAGAGGATGCTGTCTAAGTTGCATGTCATCTCGGTCAATGTCTCCCATCCACTATATAATGTACTGGGTGGGCACAGGAGTACATTCAGCCAGAGACTCATTCCACCGAGATGCAGCACAGAGCGTCATAGGAAGTCATTCCTGCCTGTGGCCATCAAACTTTACAACTCCTTCCTTGGAGGGTCAGACACCCTGAGTCGATAGGCAGGTCCTGGACTTATTTTATAAATTATTGGCATAATTTACATATTATTATTTAACTATTTATAGTTCTATTACTATTTATTATTTATGGTGCAACTGTAACAAAAAAACAATTTCCCCCGGGATCAATAAAGTATGACTATGACTATGATATGCTCTAATTATAACCCAGGAAATTATAGGAGAGTGAGATTGACATCAATCATGGATAAGAAATTAGAAGGTATTTTAAAGGACAGAGATGGAGGATAAATATGTGGCTGAGGGATTGGAGCACGGGGCAGGGATTCAGATTTCTGGATCATTGGGGCATGAGTGACCTGTACCAAAAGGACGGGTTGTACTTGAATCCCAGGTGGACCAATATCCTGGCGGGGAGGTTTGCCAAGGCTATTGGGGAGAGTTTAATCTAGGACTGCTGGGGCGGGGGGGGGGGAGGGGAACCGAACTGAAGAGACAGAGGAAGAGGCGGTTGGCTCACAAATAGAGAAAGCTTGAAGACAGTGCGAGAGGCAGGTGATAGAGAAGAGACGACTCAGGCTAATGGTTTGAGATATGTCTATTTTCATGCAAGGAGCATTATGAACAAAGCGAATGAGCTTAGAGCGTGGATCAGTACTTGGAGCTATGATGTTGTGGCTATCACAAAGACTTGGATGGCTCAGGGACAGGAATGGTTACTTAGAGTGCCAGGCTTTAGATGTTTCAGAAAGGACAGGAAGGAATGCAAAAGAGGTGGGGGTGTGGCACTGTTGATCAGAGACAGTGTCACGGCTGCATAAAAGGAGGAAGTCATGGAGAGATTGTCTACGGAGTTTCTGTGGGTGCAAGTTAGGAACAGGAAGGGGTCAATAACTCTATTGGGTGTTTTTTATAAAACACCCAATAGTAACAGGGACGTTAATGAGCAGATAGCGAGACAGATTCTGGAAAGGTGTAATAATAACAGAGTTGTCATGGTGGGAGATTTTAATTTCCCAAATATCGATTGGCATCTCCCTAGAGTGAGGGAGTTAGATGGGTTGGAGTTTATTAAGTGTGTTCAAGAACGTTTCTTGGCAAAATATGCAGATAAGCCTACAAGAAGAGAGACTGTACTTGATCTGGTATTGGGAAATGAACCTGGTCAGGTGTCAGATCTCTCAGTGGGAGAGCATTTTGGAGGTCACTATCTCCATCTCCTTTACCATAGCATCGGAGAGGAATAGGAACAGACAAGTTAGGAAAGCATTTAATTGGAGTAAGGGGAAATATGAGGCTACTAGGCAGGAACTTGGAAGCACAAATTGGGAACAGATGTTCTCAGGGAAATGTACAGCAGAAATGTGGCAAATGTTCAAGGGATATTTGTGTGGAGTTCTGCATAAATACATTCCAACGAGACAGGGCAAGGTTGGCAGGGTACAGGAACCATGGTGTACAAAGGCTGTTGTAAATCTAGTCACGAAGAAAAGGAGAGCTTAAAAAGATTCAAAAAATTAGGTAATGATAGAGATCTAGAAGATTATAAAGCTTACAAGACGTAGTTTAAGAAAGAAATTAGGAGAGCCAGAAGGGGCCATGAGAAGGCCTTGGTAGACAGGATTAATGAAAACCCCAAGGCATTCTACAAGTATGTGAAGAACAAGAGGATAAGATGTGAGTGAATAGGACTAATCAAGCGTGACAGTGGAAAAGTGTGTATGGAACCGAAGGAGATAGCAGAGGTACTCAATCAGTACTTTGCTTCAGTATTCACTACGGAAAAGGAACTTGATGATTGTAGGGATGACTTACAGCAGACTGAAAAGCTTGAGCATGTAGATATTAGGAAAGAGGATGTGCTGGAGCTTTTGGAAAGCATCAAGTTAGGTAAGTCACTGGGACCGGACGAGATGTGCCCCAGGCACCCCAGGCAAATATGGGAGGCATGGGAGGAGATTTCTAAGCCCCTGGCGATGATCTTTGCATCATCAATGGGGACGGGAGAGGTTCCGGAGGATTGGAGGGTTGTGGATGTTGCTCCATCATTCACGAAAGGGAGTAGAGATAGCCCAGGAAATTATCGACCAGTGAGTTTTACTTCAGAGGTTGGTAAGTTGATGGAGAAGATCCTGAGAGGCAGGATTTATGAACATTTGGAGAGGTATAATATGATTAGGAATAGTCAGCCTGGCTTTGTCAAAGGCAGATCGTGCCTTTTGAGTCTGATTGCATTTTTTGAGGACGTGAGTAAACACTTTGATGAAGGTAGAGCAGTAGATGTAATGTATATGGATTTCAGCAAGGCATTTGACAAGGTATCCCATGCAAGGCTTATTGATAAAGTAAGGAGGTATGGGATCCAAGGGACCTTGCTTTGTGGATCCAGAACTGACTTGCCCACAGAAGGCAAAGAGTGGTTGTAGATGGTCATATTTCTGCATGGAGGTTGGTCACCAGTGGTGTGCCTCAGAGATCTGTTCTGGGACCCCTGCTCTTTGGGAATTTTATAAATGACTTGGATGAAGAAGTGGAGGGATGGGTTAGTAAATTTGCTGATGACACAAAGGTTGGGGGTGTTGTGGATAATGTGGAGGGCTGTCAGAGGTTACAGTGGGACATTGATGGGATGCAAAAGTAGGCTGAGAAGTGGTAGATGGAGTTCAACCCAGTTAAGTGTGGGGCAGTTCATTTTGGTAGGTCAAATACGATGGCAGAATATAGTATTGTTGGTAAGACTTTTGGCAGTGTGGAGGATCAAAGGGATCTTGGGGGTCCAAATCCATAGGACACTCAAAGCTTTTGACTTTGTGGTTAAGAAAGCATATGGTACATTGGCCTTCATCAATCATGGGTTTGAGTTTAAGAGCCGAGAGGTAATGTTGCAGCTATATAGGACCCAGGTCAGACCCCACGTGGAGTGCTGTGCTCAGTTCTGGTCGCCTCACTATAGGAAGGATGTGGAAACCATAGAAAGGGTGCAGAGGGGATTTACAAGAATGTTGTCTGGATTGGGGAGCATGCCTTATGAGAATAGGTTAAGTGAACTTGGCCTTTTCTCTTTGGAGTGATGGAGGATGAGAGGTGACCTGATAAAGGTGTATAAGATGATGAGAGGCATTGATCGTGTGGATAGTCAGAGGCTTTTTCCCAGGGCTGGTATGGCTCACACAAGACGGCACAGTTTTAAGGTGCTTGGAAGCAGGTACAGAGGAGATGTCAGGGGTAAGTTTTTACACAGAGAGTGATGAGTGTGTAGAATGGGCTGCTGGTGACGGTGGTGGAGATGAAGACGATAGGGTCTTTTGAGAAACTCCTGGACAGGTACATGGAGCTCAGAAAAATTGAGGGCTATGGGTAACCCTAGGTAATTTCTCAAGTAAGGACATGTTCAGCACAGTTTTGTGGGCCGAAGGGCCTGTATTGTGCTGTAGGTTTTCTCTATTTCTATGTTTCTATATATAAGAAATTGGATATACAGGGACTAATTAGAAAAAGTCAGCATTACTTTGAGCATGGTAGGTCATGTCTAACCAATCTTAGAGTTTTTCAGGTAAGTTACCAGGAAAGTTGATGAAGGAATGGCAGTGGTTATTGTCTACATGGACAAAGTCCTGAGCAAGGTCCTGAATGGGAAGCTGGCCAAGAAAGTTCAGCCACTTGACATTGTGGATGAGGTAGTAAATTGGAATTGACATTGGCTTTGTGGGAAAACTGAGAGAGTGGTAGGAGATGGTTGTCTCTCTGTCTGGAGGCCTGTGACTCGTGGTATGACACAGGATTGGTACCAGGTCCATTGTTGTTTGTCATCTGTATCAATGACCTGAATGATAATGTGGTAAATTAAATCAGCACATTTGTGGATGATACCAAGATTGGAGTGTAGTGGACAAAAGAAAAGCCATCAAACTTGCAGGGAGATCTGGACTAGCTGTAAAATTGGGCTGAAAATGGCAGATAGAATTTAATGCAGACAATTGTGAGGTGTTACACTGTTACAAGAATCGCCTATTGTTATAGTGATCAATGAGGCACAGAGAATCTGTATTTACTGACAAATAACTTTTATTGGCTCAACTAAGAAGCACATGGGTTCATAAACTAACTACTTGTGTGCACCCCTCTAGAATCCCTGACCCTCTATGAACAGTCAATGCAGAGAAAAGGTATTACCTGCGAAAGGAATCTACGCTGGCCAGATCTTCCTCCTGGTCCCGATCTCCATGTGTCCTTGGGGTTTTACCTATTTGCGATGGTTGATCTCTGGTTGCTGGAGTGTTATCACCACTGTGTATTCAGAACTCCTGACTCTTATATTGTTCCTCATCAATTGAACTGCTGCTCTTCAAGGTCACCTGACGAACATGGGCAACTTTCTTACTGGTTCTTGTATAGGGCTACAACTAACATTGTTTTATCGTTCTGCCCACCCCAGCCTTGTGTATTTGTGTCTTTCAACCCTGGCTAATTCAAAGCAGTTAAATGAGGTGACCCAGACATAGTCTAATGAGTGAGCAAATTGCTTCTTTGGTAGGTCTGGCAATTTTAAATAATAAGAATGGTCTCAGGTTTAGCAGGTCATTACCTGAAGCTCCATGTGTCCACATTTAATTGCTGTGAATAGATTATCCAGGAGCAAAATCAGTTCAGAGTCCACAAAATGGGGGGGTGGGGGGGGGGAACAAAAACAACTGGTTTTCCCGCTTCCCCTGTCCTTGATTTGTCAAATCCACCAAGGGTAGACTGTAGTTTCTTCTGGCCAACCTCTCCCTCCTCTTGACCCTCAAGGTACTTATCTGGCAATCACTATCCTTTTCTCATTCAGTTGACTGCCCATAGGGCTGCCATTGAATGCCAGTAGGTGTGCAACACTTACATTCTATAAATAATATTCACATTTACTTTCTAAATTCACCCATTTTATACTGACAATTGTCCCTGTTATTTCATGAAAGCAATCTCCTCTATTTTTTCCATCATTTCAGCCTTCCATCTTCTTATTGCGTTGAGCAATACAATTATCAGGGTACATAAAATTAGTATTACAGCAACATGTGATACTATTGATACTAATTGGTTTACTTGTTAATTTATTATTATTATGTTTTGTTTTATTTATTTATTATTATTTTTCTCTCTGCTAGATTATGTATTGCATTGAACTGCTGCTACTAAGTTAACAAATCTCACGTCACATGCGAGTGATAATAAGCCTGATTCTGATTCTGATTTTAATTCTGATATTCTCAGCAAAGGATGAATTTGAATATTTGTTCCCTGATTCCAAAACTTCTTTTTCAGTAACTCAACTAAAGGGGCCTCCTTAGTGGAAAATCCACCAATGTGGTCTCTTCAGTATCCTACCAGCCTCAGAAAAGACCACAGCCCTTTCAGGTCTTGGGGAACAGGTAGTTTCATAACCAAATCTACTCTTCACTTATCAATCTCCCTTTTTCCGGATGTTAAGATCATCCCCAAATAACTAACTCTTGTTTCATCACCTGTGCTTTTTTAGGGTTTACCGTTAGTCCTAATGCAAGTAATAATTGCAACAGTTCTGTCAATACCTGATAATGTTCCTGCTTGGTTTCGGTCTGCAGAAGTAGATCAGCTATGTATTGGACCAAGCACTCTGTCTTCGAAAACTATTTTATCCCTAAGCACTGGTGAAATATAGATGGGGGAATTATGGACTCCGAGTTAGTTGCTACAGTTGGGGATGTTAACGGGGTTATTTCATTCAGCTCTCAGTGGTCTATTGTCAGCCTCCAACTACCATCTGGTTTCCTCACTGGCTGAGTTATTAGTGGAGGCTACTGGCCTCAGTACCCTTTGTTGTACCAAACTCTGTGTAACAACCATAGATCCGGCAGTGCAGCAGCTTGGCAATTGCGCTCGTGAATATGCACGTGTTAGCTAATTATCATTTCATTCTGATAGTATTTAACTCCATTCATTCCATCATAGTCTTTTTGTCGAAATGTGGACATAGCTCCGCTTCGTTATTTGCATTCCGCCTTGCCTGAGAAGTTGGACTGTCGAGTCAACTGACTCCAAAGACTAGCGGTATTTATTTTATTGTTAGTTGTTCTTTTCAGCCGCAGTGTAGGCTTCATTTTCCACTTGAGTGTTTTAGTCAACAGCCCTGTTTGGCCGAGTGTTTATTGTTTTCTTTTACTCTTTAACATTGTCCGCATTAAAATCTGTGAAATATCAACCCGCTTCAGTGTCTCTCGCTCCGCATTTGGGCCATGTCAGCAAGTCTCGAACCACGCAGAGATGGACCCTGCAGAGAGAGAGAGAGCAGCTGACTTTGGCCGTGAGATTCATTAGTCAGTGTGATTCATCGAGGAAACAATGTTCCGATGGAATTCCTATGCATGAACTCTTGTCTCTGTCTCCATCATGACAGAAGAGTCTTGCCAAGTAACGGACCTAACAAAGTTTGAGGAGAAGGTGCCTTCTATTCTCAGTGCATGACCTGACTCTACATTCTGGGAGTCCTGAGTCTACATTGAGTTTCTACAATATCCATTTCAAGCTTTTCAAGTCACATGTACCCAGGTTCCCAGCTTTGTGGTCCCGTGACTCAGATCTGCAAAACAAATGAGAGCTTCAGGCAAGCTTTTCAATTCAAGTCAAGTGTAAATTCTGGAAGAGCCCTACTCCAAAAGCTGATCCCTGGCTGGAGTGTGCAAAAACACAAGCAAAGTAACCCTATCAAGAGTATTTTTAACCCCTTGATGAAAGTCAGGATGCAAACTAGGAAAATTGAACTTTCATGTAGCAAATTTAACAGATCTACAGAGAACCACCTCGCTTAGCAATGAAAGAAAACTGTCTATGCTGTCTTGGTCTGTAAAATTGAGAGTATACCCTAATTGCCTCTGGAAAAATTGCGTAAGATAAAACGCTATTAAGAAGATTTGAAAAGGTTCGTTTTCTAGGATTCAAGGTTTCCCAAGGATTTCTCTCTATGTCCCCAGGGTTTTCTTTTTCCGTTCGTTTCCAAGGCTTATTCAATGTGTTAAGGGTTTTTCAATGTCCTCCCCATCTCGAAGACTCCCAAGCCTCCCACTTGGCCCCACCCAAGGTTTCTTGATCTCAGTCTGTTGGGAATCCCAGGACTCAGTCTCTCTGGATCTTCAAGGCTCCCTGTCTCTCGAGTTCCTCATGCCTCCCTCTCAAGTTCTCCAGGTCTCTCGAATCATTCCTGGATCTCGCATTTTCAGATCTTCCTGGGCCATCCGGTGCCAGCTATAGGGAGTGGGGGGTTCTTGTAGTGACTACTTCAAGCCTGTGCAAGGCATCAGAATATTAGGCTCTAAGGTTTTTAGGGCACCTGAATTGGTTAATTGTTGCTTAACAACAGTTATTAATGGTTTAAGAGTTCCTTGTGTTTTTCTCGAGTGACTCGCTCTATGTATGCAGTTTTCTGGTGCTTTTTGTTTAAGTTTATTTTGATAGGCTCAGGGATTATGTGTTAGTTTGATTGTTGAAGCAGATGCCCGATTAGCTCCAATCGGAGGGTCCTCATTTTGAGAATGATTCATCTCACGGTGTCACTTGGTCGAGTTATCTCTGTAAAAGTTCTTGTTTCTGTCTCTACATGGAAGTCTTTGGCTCCGATATTGGCTGTTCATACCATGGCACTTGTCTGCCAGCCTCACTGAAGGACATCTTGGACAAGTCCCTCATTCGGGACTTCCAGCAGCCACAGATCTGTGTCGCCTCAGGGGCTGCACCTAGAGAGGGGGGCCCTGTAACAACATGGATTCGGCAGCGCAGCAGATTGGCAATTGCGCTCGTGAATATGCACGTGTCAGCTAATTATCATTTCATTCTGATAGTATTTAACTCCATTCATTCCATCATAGTCTTTTTGTCGAAACGTGGACGTAGCTCCGCTTCGTTATCTGCATTCCGCCTTGCCTGAGAAATTGGACTGTCGAGTCAACTGACTCTGAAGACTAGGGGTATTCATTTTATTGTTGTTCTTTTCAGCGGCAGTGTAGGCTTCGATTTTCATTTGAGTGTTTAGTCAATGATCCTGTTTAGCCTAGCGTTTGTTGTTTTCTTTTTCCCTTTAACATTGTTCGCATTAAAGTCTGTGAAATATCGACCTGCATCAGTGTCTCTCACTCCGCACTTGGGCCCTGCCTGCACTCTGTGTTACCTCACCTACATCTTCCTCTGCTCTTCTGGGAAACTCATATTGCTTCTGTGGTTTGGGGTCTGGACCTTATGCACACGCTGTCAGCCATCTTTCCGCAGTCATGCTTGTGCCTTGCAAATGCACTTGATTCTGTGCAATAATTTGCTGCACCTTCTGATCATTGCTCACCTTCTCTGATTGTATCCACGTTTCACCCATTGTGCTAATTCTATCCTAATATTCTCCTGCTGGGATCTGCATGTGGTTTATGTTATTCATACCAGTTGGCATCTGCCAAATCATACAATTAACTCGATCAGGACAAAGCCCTGCTTTGGCCATATAATCACTCCCCAGTAGACGTTCCTGCTCTCTGGGTAATTCCACCAACACTAGTGAATGTTCCAATGCTATGTCTCCTCTCCTTAATTCCAGTGGTACACTGACATGCCCGACTTATGAATGTCCTGTGAATCCACTTAGATTAATTTTATCTTGTATCTCCCGGTTTGCATTATTTACATTAGTGATGTTGACGGTGGTTTGGAACCTCCAGTGTCCCATAAAAAGCAGCCTCCAACCCTACCACTTACCAGAGGACTCCCGGTTTCATCCCATCTTGTGTCTCACACCCGTGTTGGTGAGGCCTGACACCGTCATTGAAGCTCAGCGTACAATTCCCTGGATGGTGGTGTCTCCACCATGTGATTTTGTGGGTTCGGTCTTTCTGGCCCTTCCAAGTGCAGATTTTTTTGCTCTACTCTTTCTCGTCTCAGGTTTGGACATTCTCTCTTCATGTGTCCCTCTTGACCATAGTTATAGCATTTAATTACTCCACGTTCAGCGCTCCCTGCTCCTTTTCTTCTGCTCTTCCTCTCCCTTCCAAGCATGGCAGGAAGGCCTCCTCTACCCTCCTTTCCCCATGCAGTTGCCTGACTTTTAATAGGCATCACCTTCCTATTGGAGGGCTTAGTTGACCTTTGTATCTCCTTTTGCCAAGGTCTACTCATTTTCCTCAGTATCTGTGGATTCAGAAGGATCAAACATTTCCAATGCCTTTTTAGATTCATCATATAGTGAGGCACCAGTGTCCTCAACCATCTATTTGAGTCCTCAGGTCCTAAGTGGCCCCGATCTTAAGCTGTTCCACACACTCCTTGGAACACAGTCCATAAATGGGATGCAAATGCAGTGTGGGGTGTTCACCTCTTCTCTGGAAACTTCTGGCTAGCGCGTCTACTGGGCCCTCTCTGTTAACACCTTTCGCAGTCAATATTGTGTTCTTCAGTTCCTCACTTGCTTCCCCACCATGTCGTTGTATATCTGGCAAAGCTGAGTGTACATTTGGAAGTACAAACATTATAATCAATTTCCTTTCTTCAAAGTCATTTAGACCAGGCATTACTCACTGACGACTAGTTGCTTGGAAATGCTCTGGAGGACCGTCTCCGAGCACACGTGCCCGATATCCTCAGCAATATCTCTAAGCTGCTGTACCCCGAACAGTGATACATTCTGATTTTCATTTTCCTCCCCCAGCTCACCCCCCCCCTCTCTGATAGTAACTAGTGCTGCCAATCGTACTGGCGGTAGCACTTTTTCCCGGTGGTGGGGTGTTGGTGAATGTTCCTCAGGAAATTGTGCTTCGTAATTATTGTAACCGTATCTAGTAGCGTCATCTGCTAAATCATGCCAATCAATATCTCAATATTCACCTTCCTCCCCCTTTTCAGATCGAAAAGCAAATATTTTCCCCGCTGTACAGCAAGTTGGTCCTGCAGATTTATGGTCTGCTTTAGACACTTTGCATGATCCCCAGTGTTTTCTGATTTCTGAATCAGATTCACAGCTGTCTTTATACTGTTTCCTTAGTGCTTTCCCTGCATCCTTCGCTACTTCAGCTGCTTCCTCTTGTTTACTTTTTTCTTTAAGTAATTTCTCACACTTCATCGGGGGGTGGTTAGGGGGCTACTGCACAGGACCGAAAGAAGCTGCAGAGGATCGTAAATTTAGTCGGCTCTATCTTGGGTACTAGCCTACAAGTTACCCAGGACATCTTCGGGGAGCGGTGTCTCAGAAAGGCAGCGTCCATCATTACAGAGCCCCAGCTCCCAGGGCGTGCCCTTTTCTCATTGTTACCACCAGGTAGGAGGTACAGAAACCTGAAGGCATGCATCTAGCAATTCAGAAACAGCTTCTTCCCCTCTGCCATCTGATTCCTAAGTGGACATTGAACCCTTGAACATTACCTCACTTTTTTAATATATATTGTTCTGTTTTTGCATGATTTTAATCTATTCAATTTGCCATATACTGTAATTGATTTATTTATTATTATTATTTTATTTAGTTTTTTATTTCTTTTATATTATGTATTGCATTGAACTGCTGCTGCTAAGTTAACAAATTTCCCAACACAAATCGGTGATAATAAACCTGATTCTGATGAACTGAAACTGGTTCATATGCATCAAATCCATACCTCTCTGACCCTGTAATTCAATAGCCCTTTCTTCAAAGGTTTTTACCTGCTTTTGGAGCCTTTTGTTTTCTCCGTCTCACCTATCTCGCTCGGCTTCAGTTTTTTTGCTGATATTTTAGAATTTCCTGTTGTCACCTATCTTGCTCGGCTTCTGCTTTATGCGAACGTTCGTTTTCAGTTTCTATTGTGTCTTTCTGCCTTTGCATTACGTCGCAATTCTATCAAATCCTCAATTAAACAGCCAACTGCAACTAGTTTTTGTAATTGTTTAAACTTCCTGCCCGATAACTACCCTCGGACGATTTTCAACTGGTCAACCCATGCCGTTTTCCTTTCACAGCCAGTGTGACCGAAGAGCTCCTCAGACTGTGGCCACTTCCCTAGCACCTATTTCTGTAGGTATCCTATCCAATCGAAACAATCCTTCAGACTTGCAGGATTTCCTGAATTCTTCATCCTAGATTATTAACTGCTAACTACCCAGCCCCAGATCTCTCTGTACCTCACCCATGTGGTCCGACTCAAGTCTCCTGCTGAAGGAAGAGATTTATCCTCGAACACCCACCCAGGGACGGCAATTCTATTACAAGAATCACCCCGTGTAATGATGATATGTGAGGCAACAGAATCTGTATTTACTGACAAATAACTTTTATTGCCTCAACTAAAAAGCATGTGGGTTCACAAACTAACTACCTGAGTACACCCCACTAGAATCCTTGACCCTCCATGAACAGTCAATGAAGAGAAAAGGTATTACCCAGGAAATACCTTGCTATGCTTGTCTACGCTGGCCAAGTGTTCCTCCTAGTCCCAATCTCCATGTGCCCATGGTTCCATGATGGTTGGTCTCTGGGTGCTGGAGAGTTAGCACCCCTGTGTATTTGGAGCTCCTGACTCTTATAGAGTTCCTCATCAATTGAACTGCTAGATTTCCATCCCATTAGCTCAAGGTTACCTGACTTACCTGGGTCATCTTCTTACTGGTCATTGCACAGGGCTACAACTAACATTGTTTCCTGGTTCTGCCCACCCTAGCCTTGTGTATTTGTGTCCTTTTACTCTGGCTGGTCCAAACCTGCTAAATGAGGTGACCCAGATATGGTCTAATGAGATTGCAGATACCTTCTTTGGTAAGGCTGGCATTTTACATAATAAGTAGCTACTCCTCTGAGACTGGTCTCAGGTTTAGCAGGTCATGACCTGAAGCTCCTTGTGTTCACATTCAATTGCTCTAATTAGATTATCCAAGAGCAGGAATCAGTTCAGAGTCCACAAAATGGGGGTGGGGGGAACAAAACAACTGGTTTGCCTGCTTCCCCTGGCCTTGATTCGTCAAATCCACCAAGGATTTTTTCTGGCCAATAACACTTTGGGAGGAAAAACCAGGGTACAATTTACACAGTAAGTGGTAGGTTACTGCAGAGTGTGGTAGAACAGAAGAATCTGGGAATAAAGATTTATAGTTCTATGAAACTGGTGTCACAGGTAGATAGGGTCATACTGTTAAATTCTAGCGCATTGGTCTTCATAAATCAGAGCGTAGAAGATAGGATGTTAGGTTGAAGTTGTACAGGATGTTGCTGAAGCCTAATTTGGAGTATCGTGTCCTGTTCTGGTCTCCTACCTACAGGAAAGATATCAGCAAGATTGAAAGAACGCAGAGAAAATTTACAGGGATGTTGCCAGAACTTGAGGACCTGAGTTATAGGGAAAGGTTGTATAGATTAGGATTTTAATTCCCTAGAGCAGCTTTTCCACTGAGGCTGGATGACACTAGAACTAGAGGTCATGGGTTCAGGGTGAAGGTGAAAATTTAAGTAGAACATGAAGGGGTGCATCTTCTGTCAGAGGGTAGTGAGAGTGTGGAATGAACTGCCAGTGGAAGTGGTAGATGTGGGTTCGATT
The DNA here is from genome assembly GCF_030028105.1 of Mobula birostris. NCBI lineage: Eukaryota > Metazoa > Chordata > Chondrichthyes > Myliobatiformes > Myliobatidae > Mobula > Mobula birostris. The sequence continues at coordinate 22,679,951 of NC_092374.1, read as the reverse complement.
TCAATGTTTGAAAGAAATTTGGGTGAGTACATGAATGGGAGGGGTATGGAAAGCTATGGTCCGTGTGCAAGTTGATGGGACAAGACAGAATAATAGTTCAGTATGGATTTGGGGGTGAACCTTTTTCTGTGTTGCAAGTGCTAAGACTATGACACTATACAAGCATTAAAGAATATCTTGTTGAAACCAAGTAATTTTAACCAGATCCTTTAACATGTGGATCTCATTTCTTCCCCACAGCATTTATTTATTATTCATTTGCAAGACATGAGCTTCACTGGTAAATTCTGCAATTATTGCCCACCCCACACGTTCCTGAACTGAAAGACCTTCTAGGTCATTTCAGAGGGAAGGTATGAGTCAACCCCAGTGCAGAGCATCTTGAATACATGCATGCTAGACAGGATAAGCGCAACGGATTTCCTTCTCTAAAGGACTTTAGTGAACCTGATAGGTATTTCTCCTGTAAACTAATGTTATTTAGTACACATGACCACTATTCTCTGTTTTGCTTTGTGAATTCCAATTGATTTCAACGCTCTTGGAAAGACTGCTTCAGCATTAAGTCTTTGATGAGTAGCCATCAACAGGTCATTGGATCTACTAAAACTCTCACTGGAATGATGTATTTATCATCTTCATGAGAGAAAGTGGGCATGTTTTCTTGGACGTGTGTACTTTAGTTGAATCCAGGAGTCTGATATGACCCTGTAGGGTAATTACCTCAAGAGTAAACTTTCATGGATTGATTATGACGAACAAAATGGCCACCGAGTCCAGGCCAACTCTTTGTAGAATATTCCAATTAGTCCTATTTGCTTACTCTATCAAGTTTGTTTACCTTAAATCTCTCACAAATTTCCTTTTAGTATCATCATTTGGCTCGTTTTGATCGCTCTCACCCTCTCCCCAGTGAAAAAAATACTTCCTCATCTATACATTCTATTATAAATTGATTGATTAATAGATGGAATGACAGACCTTCCACTGTTTGCCAAACACAGGCGCCAGAGTAGCATAGCAGATATTGCGACACTCTTACAGCTCAGAGTGTCAGATTTTGGAGTTCAATTCCAATATCATCTGTAAAGAATCTAAGTGTCCTCTCCATGGAATGTGTGGGTTTCCTCTGGGTGTTCCAGTTTCCTCCTACAGTCCAAAGACATGCCGGTTTGTAGGTTAATTGGTCATTGTAAATTGTCCTTTGATTAGGCTAGGGTTGAACTAGGGGTTGCCGGGGTGGCGCATTTCAAAGAGCTAGAAGAGCCTGTCCATTGCTGCATCTCAATAAATAAATAAATGTAAATTACTGGTTTCCTTGTTCCCATGGCTTTAACATGTAGTGGCCTCAACATCCTTAATGTACTGCAAAATGAGGTTACGTAGTGGTCACACAGGATGCAATCTATTTATTTCTTAAGATAAAGTGTGGAACAGTCCCTTCCAGCCCCTCGATCTGTGCTACCCAGCAAGCCCCAGTTGAATCCAAGGCTAATCATGGGACAATTTATACTGACCAATTAACCTACCAACCGGTATGTCTTTGGACTGTGGAAGGAAACTGGAGCACCCGGAGGAAACCCACATGTTCATGGGGAGAACGTACAAACTCCTTACAGACGGTGGAAAGAAATGAATCTGGGTTGCTAGTATTCTGCAAACCACTATGCTGCCATGTCTCCCCAATCTGGGAATCTGCCTGACTGCAAAACCATGTTTACCTCAGTGAGTCCTTTTCAAGACTCACATAAGGAGGACAGAAAAAGCCAGTAGCTGAAGCAATATCATTTACTTGCTTGGAAAGACAACAATGGGGATCACAGCATCCATACTCAAGACCTCTGTGCAAACCTTAAGCTACCCCAGTGCTGAGTATACTTGGCTGCCGTAGGAAATTTCCACCCACGCAGAGAAAAAAAATCCAGGTTCAAATGACTGCTGCTGAGTTGCTGCTGAGCTAATATATATATAGAGCTAAGGTGCCTAAGACTTTGGCACAGTACTGTATTTGTCAACATGGACTGGAAAGCGAGTCTGTAAATCTGGAGGGAGAAAAGATGTTAGAAATGGTGAGGGTGGACCCTGTGGGAGGTGTGTGGGCCAGGTTGCAGAGAAGGAGTGCCAGGTGCAGGGGATTGGCACGGGTGCAGGCACCCTTAGTCTTGACACACCAGGCAAGGTTATTTGATTCCAAACAATTAACTTATTGATCATTTCTGAATGTCTCTCAGGTGCTTCCCTCTCCTTCCCCTCCCCCTTCCCCTTTTCCCAACCATGATTCTCCTCTCCTTGCCTCCTTCCCACTCTCAGTCTGCAATAGGGACCCATATCAGGATCAGGTTCATCATCCCTCATATGTCATGAAATGTGTTTTTTTTTGTGACAGCAGTACAGTGCAATACATAAAAATTAGTATAGTATTGTGCAAAAGTCTGAGGATCCTTTGCTGTATACATGTGCCCAAGACTTTTGCACGGTACTATAAATGACTTCTCTCAAGACCAAGGAATCAGTCAACAACACATACTGCTGAGACCAACCTACAGTGAGTGAAATGTTCTGGTTGTTAAAAAGAAACATCACAGGTGATCAGAATTAACGCAGCTCTATTTCCACACCTCTGACTTTGAGCTTCCATCGCAATTCAGTTCTATTTCATCTAAGTGATCCACCAGAAATACTCTTGAGCGATAGGAGACCAATGAATTTAAAAATAAGCACTGTTCTGAAATTCACTCGCGGTTTCTTTTAAGTGATCTGAAACAAAATAAAAAAGCAGGCTCTTTTATCATTGTTCTGTGAAAATATTCCTTGTATAATGGAATAAGTTTGCTACAAGGTTATAGTAAAGGTTATAAATGAGCTCACTACGGCTTTCTTGACAGCTGGAGGGCAGGGTCTTGCAGTAATCTTAATTAGCTTGCTATGGGCATTTATTACAATGTTGTATTTTTTCTGTAATTATGCCGAAGGGAGTAAGTCACTGATGGAAGGAAATACCATAAAGTTTTAGTCAGTGCAACTAGGTCAAAGCCTTATTCAAGTCACAATAATCCTTAATGCCAGCATGTTTGGTATCTCCTCGTAATTGTATGATGTATGGATAATTCTCCTCCTCAAGTCCTTCTTCAAGAACAATGAGGTTCTTCTGCACCACTGAAGCATTTTTATGACTACTTTGTTTCTTCTAAGAAAATGCAAATTCCTTTTCACTCGGGCGATGTTGCTTATTTTCTTGTTTGATCAATCTAAAACTTCCTTCAGCTAAATCTGGTTCTATATTGGTTGTAAACCATGAACCTATTATCAAAACCATACGACTCTCTGTAGGTTTAATTATTATATTTACTTCAACATACAGTGCATCTTAACTGGTCACCAGTGACTGTTTAGGACTGCCCGACCTGCTGAGTTCCTACAACACTTTGTGCGTTGCTTTAGAAGTGCTTCATGTATCATTTGCACAGTGATCTGACACCCACAGGGTTGTTACATGAGTTAATATACAAATCACCATTAATGCACCCAGTGCAGTGTTCTCATGAGACAATATTGATGAGAAAAGAAAAGGCTAGCCAAAATATTCATAGTGCTAGGGTTTAAAAGGATGAAGGGAGAGAGTCCATAACCACTTGACAGGGTAGGATTGATATCACACATGGACGGTACTTTCTATTAAAAGCTATAGAGAAATCAGGAGATTCATGTTAATTCAAAGTTTGGTTAGAAAATTGAGAAATTAATATCACAAGATAAATACAACACAACACACACAAAATGCTGGCAGAACTCAACAGGTCAGACAGCATCTACAGAGAAAACCGGCCTCTCAGGTTGAGACCCTGATGAAGCTCTTAGTATGTGTTGCTCAAGCTTTCCAGCATCTGCAGAATCCTTTGTGTCTCAGAAATACAACACAAATAAACAGAAGGGAAAGGTAAAGTCTTAGGCATATACGGTTGAAGTCAGAAGTTTACGTTCACCTTAGCCAAATATATTTAAACTCAGTTTTTCACAATTCCTGACATTTAATCCTAGAAAACATTCCCTGTCTTTGGTCAGTTAGGATCACTACTTTATTTTAAGAATGTGAAATGTCAGAATAATAGTAGAGAGAATGATTTATTTCAGCTTTTATTTCTTTCATCACTTTCCCAGTGGGTCAGAAATTTACATACACTTTGTTAGTATTTGATAGCATTGCCTTTAAGTTGTTTAACTTGGGTCAAATGTTTTGGATAACCTTCCGCAAGCTTCTCACAGTAAGTGTCTGGAATTTTGTTCCATTCCTCCATGCGGAACTGGTGTAACTGAGTCAGGTTTGTTGGCCTCCTTGCTCGCACATACTTTTTCAATTCTGCCCACAAATTTTCTATCAGATTGAGGTCAGGGCTTTGTGATGGCCAGTCCAATACCTTGACTTTGTTGTCCTTAAGCAATTTTGCCACAACTTTGGAGGTATGCTTGGCATCATTTTCCATTTAGAAGACCTATTTGCAACTGAGCTTTAACTTCCTGGCTGATGTCTTGAGATGTTGCTTCAATATATCCACATAATCCTTCTTCATGATGCCATCTATTTTGTGAAGTGCACCAGTCTCTCCTGCAGCAAAGCACCCTCACAACATGATGCTGCCACCCCCATGCTTCACGGTTGGGATGGTGTTCTTCGGCTTGCAAGCCTCACCCTTTTCCCTCCAAACATAGCAATAGTTATTACGGCCAAACAGTTCAATTTATGTTTATCAGACCAGAGGACATTTCTCCAGAAAGTAAGATCTTTGTCCCCATGTGCACTTGCAAACTGTAGTCTGGCTTTTTTATGGCGGTTTTGGAGCAGTGGCTTCTTCCTTGCTGAGCAGCCTTTCAGGTTATGTCGATATAGCACTCGTTTTACTGTGGATATAGATACTTGTCTACCTGTTTCCTCCAGCATCTTCACAAGGTTCTTTGCTGTTGTTCTGGGATTGATTTGCACTTTTCGTGCTAAAGTACGTTTATCTCTAGGAGACAGAATGCGTCTCCTTCCTGAGCGGTATGATGGCTGCGTGGTACCATGGTGTTTATACTTGCGTACTATTGTTTGTACAGATGAACGTGGTACCTTCAGGCGTTTGGAAATTGCTCCCAAGGATGAACCAGACTTGACATCATTTTCTGATCTCAATCCGATAGAACATTTGTGGGTAGAACTGAAAAAGCGTGTGCGAGTAAGGAGGCCTACAAACTTAACTCAGCTACACCAGTTCTATCTGGAGGAATGGAACAAAATTCCAGACATGTACTGTGAGAAGCTTGTGGAAGGTTATCCAAAATGTTTGACCCAAGTTGAACAATTTAAAGGCAATGCTACGAAATACTAACAAAATGTGTGTAAATTTCTGACCCACTGGGAAAGTGATGAAAGAAATAAAAGCTGAAATAAATCATTCTCTCTATTATTATTCTGACATTTAACAATCTTAAAATAGTGATCCTAACTGACCTAAGACAGGGAATATTTTCTAGGATTAAATGTCAGGAATTGTGAAAAACTGAGTTTAAATGTATTTGGCTAAGGTGTTTGTAAACATCTGACTTCAACTATATATATAGCTAAAGACTTTTGTATAGTACTGTATTTGTTAATGTGGAGTGGAGAGCAAGTTTATAAATCTGGCGGGAGGAAAAGATGTTGGGAATGGTGAGGGTGGAGTATCGCAGGAGTGGTGTGGAACAGGTTATAGAGAAGGAGTGCTGGGGTGGATGGGATGGCATGGGTACCCAGCCCTGAGACACCAGGCAAGGTCATTTGATTCCAAACAATTGGTTTATTAATCATTACAGGATGTCTCTCTGGTGCTTCGCACTTCCTACCCCCTCTCTTCCCCTGTCACAACCATGATTCCCTCTGCCTGTCACCTTCCCACTCTGAGTCCACAATAGAGACCCATATCAAAATCAGGTTTATCAAAACTCACATATCGCATGAAATTAGTTTTTTTTTGCAGTAGTAGTACAGTGCAATACTACAGTGTAATACAATGGGAGAAAACTCGTATGAAGTTCACAATTGATCGTTTGGGTAAAATCATGAACACAGGAGAATATTCAGATGCTAGAAATCCAGAGCAGCACACGAAAAATGCAAAAGGAACTCAGCAGGTCACGCAGCATCTATGGAGAGGGATAAAGAGTCAATGCTTCACGCTGAGTACTGATGAAGAGTCTTGGCCTGGAGAGTCAACTCTTCATTCCTCTCTATAAATAGTGCTTGATCTGCTGAGTTCCTCCAACATTTTTCTGTGTTAATTGGGCCAAAATGCCTATTTGTATGCTTCCTGATGAGAATTGATGAGTAGCAAGCCAGATTATAAGAAGAATGAAAAGAAAACTCAGTATCCTCTAACCTGATGGCATGAACATTGATTTCTCTAACTTCTGTTAGTCAATCCTTTCTGTCCCCCACTTTTTTTTCTTTTTCTCCATTCTGCTTACCCTCTCACCTCTTCTCTTCTCCTTCCAGCCCTCATGACCTGCTCATCATCTCCATCTGCTTCCCCACCTCCTTCCCTTTATTCCATGGTTCACTGTCCTCTCCTATCAGATTCCTCCTTCTTCAGATCTTTACTTCTTCCACCTCTCACCTCACAGCTTCTCGTATCACACCCCCTACCTGAAACCACCCACCTTCCCCCTCATCTGGTCCCACATATCATCTGCTGGCTTCTACTCCCCCCCCCCTCCCTCCCAGCTTCTGGCTTCTGCTCCATTCCTTCCCAGTCCTGATGAAGGGTCTCTGCCTGAAATGTTGGCTCTTTATTTCCCTCTGGAGATGCTGCTTTGTGTGTGTTGCAAAAGAAAACTGACCATTGGTTTAGGAATTTCCATGACAACAATGTTGCTCTCCAGTATTTAGTTTGCAGCAAACCTATCCCTTTGATTTTGCTGGTGTTGCCCCAGATGGTTGCTATAACTCAAAGCTGAAGACCGACCTAAACACAGGGCATGTCACTATAGTATCATATTCATATCAAACACTAAATTAATTTGTTGCTTGTTAAATAAAAGTACCAGCACTAGATTTTCTTGAGATAACCAAGCTATCCTGCATGATAGCAGGAGTTCCAACTTCAAGTGGTTTCTTGCTTGGAAAATGTACTGCACGGTACAGGCCATTTGGCCCACAATCTGGTGCTTACCTTTTAACCTACTGTAAGATCAATCTACCCCTTCCATCCTTCATAGCCCTCTACTTCTCTATCATCCATATGCCTATCTAAGATTTTCTTAAATGTCCCTAATGTATCTGCCTCTATCACCTGCCCAGTAGCACATTCCACATGCTTACCACTCTCTGTGCAAAGCTTACCTCTGACATCTTCCCTAAACTTTCCTCCAATTATCTTGAAATTATGCCCCCTGACAAAAGACATTTCCTCCCTGGGAAAAATTCATTGGGTATCCACTCGATCTATACTTCTTCTCATCTTGTACATATCCAATCCTCCTTCACTTCAAAGAGAAAAGCCCTAGCTCACTCACACTAACCTCATAAAACAAACATTTTCACATATTCTGCCAAAATGGTGATCACAAATTCTAAATCCAAAGTGATCACAATTCTATCTCCTTTACCATAGCATTGGAGGGGGAGAGGTACAGACAAGTTAGGGAAGCAGTTAATTGGAGTAAGGGGAGATATGACGCTATAAGGCAGCAACTTGGAAGCATAAATTGGGAACAGATGTTCTCAGGGAAATGTACGGAAGAAATGTGGCAAATGTTCAGGGGATATTTGCACGGAGTTCTGCATAGGTATGTTCCAATGAGACAGGGAAAGGATGGTAGAGTACAGGAATTGTGGTGTACAAAGGCTGTTGTAAATCTAGTCAAGAAGAAAAGAAGAGCTTATGAAAGGTTCAAAAGACTAGGCGATAGAGATCTAAAAATTATAAGGCTAGCAGAAAGAAGCTTAAGAAAGAAATTAGGAGAGCCAGAAGGGTCCATGAGAAGGCCTTGGAAAACCCCAAGGCATTCTATAAATATGTGACGAACAACAGGATAAGACGTGAGTGAATAGGACCAACCAAGTTTAAAAAGGGTTCTAAGAGTAAACCTAGCAATTATCGGCCTTTGAGTTTGACGTCAGTGGTAGGTAAATTGATGGAAAGTATTCTTAGGGGTGGTATCTATAATTATCTGGATAGATAGGGTCTGATTAAGAACAGTCAACATGGATTTGTGCGTGGAAAGTCATGTTTGACATATCTTATTGAATTTTTTGAAGAGGATACTAGGAAAGTTGACGAGGATAAAGTGGTGGATGTTGTCTATATGGACTTCTGTAAGACCTTTGTCAAAGTCCCACACGGAAGGTTGGTTAGGAAGGTTCAGTCATTAGGTATTAATATTGAAGTAGTAAAATGGATTCAGCAGTGGCTGGATGGGAGACGCCAGAGAGTGGTGGTGGATAACTGTTTGTCAGATTGGAGGCCGGTGACTAGTGGTGTGCCTCAGGGATTTGTACTGGGTCCAATATTATTTGTCATATACATTAATGATCTGGATGATGGAGTGGTAAATTGGATGAGTAAGTATGCAGCTGATACTAAGATAGGTGGCGTTGTGGATAATGAAGTAGGTTTTCAAAGCTTGCAGAGAGACATAGACCACTTAGAAGAGTGGGCTGAATGATGGCAGATGGAGTTTAATGCTGATAAATGTGAGGTGTTACATTTTGGTAGGACTAATCAAAATAGGACATAAATGGTAAATGGTAGGGCATTGAAGAATGCAGTAGAACAGAGGAATCTAGGAATAATTCCCTGCTGCATAGTTCCCTGAAGGTGGAATCTCAAGTGGATAGGGTGGTGAAGAAAGCTTTTGGTATGCTGGCCTTTATAAATCAGAGCATTGAGTACAGGAGTTGGGATGTAATATTGAAATTGTACAAGGCATTGGTGAGGCCAAATTTGGAGTATTGTGTACAGATTTGGTCACCGAATTATAGGAACGATGTCAACAAAATAGAGAGAGTACAGAGAAGATTTACTAGAATGTTACCTGGGTTTCATCACCTAAGTTACAGAGAAAGGTTGAACAAGTTTGGTCTTTATTCTTTGGAGCATGGAAGGTTGAGTGGGGACTTGATAGAGGTATTTAAAATTATGAGGAGGATAGATAGATTTGACATGGATAGACTTTTTCCATTGAGAGTGGAGGAGATTCAAACAAGAGGACATGAGTTGAGAGTTAAAGGGCAAAAGTTTAGGGGGAACTTCTTTACTAAGAGAGTGGTAGCTGTGTGGAATGAGCTTCCAGCAGAAGTGGTTGAGGCAGCTTCGATGTTGTCGTTTAAAGTTAAATTGGACAGCTATATGGACAGGAAAGGAATGGAGGGTTATGGGCTGAGTGCAGGTTGGTGGGACCAGGTGAGAGTAAGAATTCCGCATGAACTCGAAGGGCTGAGATGGCCTGTTTCCGTGCTGTAATTGTTATATGGTTATATTATATGGTTATAAGTGTGACAGTGGAAAAGTGTGTATGGAACCAGAGGAGATAGTAGGGATAATGAATACTTTGCTTCGATATTCACTATGGAAAAGGATCTTGGCAATTGTAGGGATGACTTACAGCGGATTGAAAAGCTTGAGGATATAGACATTAAGAAAGAAGATATGCTGGAGCTTTTGGAAAGCATCAAGTTGCAGAAGTCACGGGGACCGGATGAAATGTACCCCAAGCTATTGTGGGAGGCAAGGGAGGAGATTGCTGAGCCTCTGGTGATGATCTTTTCATCATCAGTGGGGATGGGAGAGGTTCCGGAGGATTGGATGGTTGCGGACGTTGTTCCCTTATTCAAGAAAGGGAGTAGAGATAGCCCAGGAAATTATAGACCAGTGAGTCTCACTTCGGTGGTTGGTAAGTTGCTGGAGAACATCCTAAGAGGCAGGATTTATGAATATTTGGAGAGGCATAATATGATTAGGAATAGTCAGCGTGGCTTTGTGAAAGGCAGGTCATGCCTTATGAGCCTAATTGAATTTTTTGAGGATGTAACTAAACACATTGATGAAAGTAGAGCAGTAAATGCAGTGTATATGGATTTCAGCAAGGCATTTGACAAGGTACTCCATGCATGGCTTATTGAGAAAGTAAGGAGTCATGGGATCCAAGGGGGACCTTGCTTTGTGAATCCAGAACTGGCTTGCCCACAGAAGGCAAAGAGTGGTTGTAGATGGGTCATATTCTGAATGGAGGTTGGTGGCCAGTGGTGTGCCTCAGGGATCTGCTCTGGGACCCTTACTCTTTGTGATTTTTATAAATGATCTGGATGAGGAAGTGGAGGGATGGGTTAGTAAACTTGCTGATGACACGAAGGTTGGGGGTGTTGTGGAGTGTGTGGAGGGCTGTCAGAGATTACAATGAGACATTGAAAGGATTCAAAACTGGGCTGAGAAGTGGCAGATGGAGTCCAACCCAGATAAGTGTGAGATTGTTCATTTTGGTAGGTCAAATATGATGGCAGAATATAATATTAATGGTAAGACTCTTGGCAGTGTGGAAGATCAGAGGGATCTTGGGTCCGAGTCCATAGGATACTCAAGTCTGCTGCACAGGTTGACTCTGTGGTTACGAAAGCCTACGGTGCATTGGTCTTCATCAATCATGGGATTGAGTTTAGGAGCCGAGAGGTAATGTTGCATCTATATAGGACCCTGGTCAGACCCCACTTGGAGTACTGTGCTCAGTTCTGGTCGCCTCACTACAGAAAGGACGTGGAAACCATAGAAATGGTGCAGAGGAGATTTACAAGGATGTTGCCTAGATGAGAATAGGTTAAGTGAACATGTCCTTTTTTCTTTGGAGTGACAGAGGTGTACAAGATGTTGAGAGGCATTGATCATGTGGATAGTCAGAGGCTTTTTCCCAGGGCTGAAATGGCTAGCATGAGAGGTCCTAGTTTTAAGGTGCTTTGAATTAGGTACATAGGAGATGTCAGGTGTAATTTTTTTTACGCAGAGAGTGGTGAGTGCATGGAATGGGCTGCTGGCGACGGTGGTGGAAGCGGATACGATAGGGTCTTTTAAGAGACTCCTGGATAGGTACACGGAGCTCAGAAAAATAGGGGGCTATGCGTAACCTTTGTTAATTTCTAAGGTAAGGACATGTTCAGCACAGCTTTGTGGGCCGAAGGGCCTGTATTGTGCAGTGGTTTTCTCTGTTTCTATGATTTCTAAAAGGACAGAGAAGCTTACAATTCAAGGCAGATCTTTGTGAAACAGAAAGCCCTATACTGCTGCAAAAGTCAATGATTCGGATTATCATCAATGCTGCCTGCCCAGCTACTTATCAGTTGCACCTTGATGAACTTACAGGAATGGACTGCTGCTCTCATCCATTTGTGGCATCTTCCTTTAGTTCCAAAGCATGTTCACTTTACAGTCACTTCCAAAAGACGGTCAAGATTGGTAAGTTCTCCTGATAACAGACAAATAGTCAACAAGAAAGCGTATCCTCCAGTTTCCGAGATAAAATTAGAGTGCATGTTAGGCTTCTTTCACACTAATGGTTAGACTTTTACTTTTCTTTCTCTTCTTCCTTCTTTTATTCTCTGCCCAATTTATCTTTCAAAACACAAGCATAAATCATACAGCAATAACAGTCAATGTAGAAAGGCAACCTTATTCCATTAATTTAAATCATGGTTAATCTTACCTCAATTTGTTGAGATCAGGGGCTTCAGACTTCATACAATACAGATTTAAATGGATTCAATCTCATTCTCTCTCTCTCTCTCTCTCTCTCTCTGTGTCTCTCTCTGTCTCTCTCTCTCTGTCTCTGTCTCTCTCTGTCACTCTCTTTCTCTCATACTAATTATACCAAACATTTGTACTCAGCCAGCCTTGATGACCTCAGGTGTCTTGCTGATGGTCTAATCTCAAATAAATCAGTTTGGATTCATGGAGAAATCTTCCAACGAAGCAATGCAAGGAACTAACATGCAAAATAGGACCATCTAATTGAAGCAGGTCTGTAAGTCATCATGTTTACTTAATTTCAGTTCACCTTGACTGTGGACCATACTGAGCAAAAGTTTTGAACTACATAATTCCATAAGTCACTTAACATAGCACAAGGAACCAATACAGGATGATTTGAATAAATTGTGAAGAGGAGAACCACCGGAGATATCAATAAGTTATCTGATTAATAAACAGAAAGAAAATGGGCAATAATTTTATTTTAAACAGTTCTACTGCATATTGTAAGAGAGTTACACTGATCTGAGCATAGAATTTAACTTTGGTTATTCTAAATGCAGCACTCTAAGATATCCAGCCATACAACAACATTAACACTCAGTCTTATTCTTTATTAATTCCCAAGTGGGCAGTTCACCATCTTTGGGTCACCAACCTTGGGCGAGGCATTTGCAGCTCCTTCCGATGATGGACCATGGCAGGCTTGTCTGATGACAGCTTCTCGCTCCAGGCTTCCTCCAGCAATGGATCCTTGCTTTGGCCTCCTGACCTGCAGCTGTCACTGTTGCCTTTCCAAGACTGAAACTGTCTGCTTCCCACAAGACGGAACTTGGCTGACAGCTGATAATTTGAGCTTTCTGGTGAACTTCACTCTTTCCGCACAACTGATGCTCCCGATCTCCCAGATGGCTGTTCCGAACCTCACCTGTTGGCGTCATTCCAGGTCTCCTTGACAGATGCCCAGGGCTTTAACTGTTGAACATTTCTAGGCCATACACCATATGCAATGGCAGACGGTTTCTGCATCGATGCTGCAATCAGCAGAAACTAAAGCCTGAATAAAAGCAATATCATCTGAAGTGCATTAAGATATTTTAAAAACTCAGTTATCTAAAATAATTGTTCCTAAGGGTCAGCATTATAATTTAAACTTGCAGCTCTAATATTTTTGCTTATATCTCTCTCCTCTTATACCCATCACCCCTACTGAGGCATACTGGCAGCATCTACCAGAGTCCTCTGTCCTAGGTTAGTCTTTCAAGTCGTTCCCAGGTATAGCCCACCTTTTTGGTATCCTTTCTCAGCCAGCAATGAGGTCTTTGGAGCTTCTGTTGGCGTTTCTGTAGCTTTGGATTTTTACAGGATGGCGCTGTTGGCCCCAAGCTCAACACTCCTCCTTTCTCAGCTGGGCTTGGGACAATTCATGACAGAGTTCCTTCTTTGTTTAAATACTGCTAATAAATTAAGACAGAGGCAAATTCCATAGCCTCATATATCTCTTCCAGCTACTTCGTTCAGCTAAGATGCCATACCTATGTTTTGATAACATTGTCTGTCCTGCCCATTCTGCTTTTGAAACCCACACCCATTCCTTTGTTATCTCTAGATATGACTATTTAATGCTATCATCTGTGGACTCCAATCTCTTACAAGTAAGAATTTATTTAAAACTCCCCTACACTTGCCTGTTGGCACAATGCTCCTCAGTAGGCACTTTTTCTCAGTGTTGGAGATCAAGACCTAGAAAAATAGATTCAGGGTGAGAGGTGCTAATTTAATCATCAAGAGCTGAGGGCAACTTTTCATCCAGATTCTGTTCAGTATACTGAGTGAGCTGCCTGAGGAAGTTTTTAAGGCAGGTACATTTAAAATGAACGCAGAAAATACATGGATAGGAAAGATGACAGAAATATGGACTAACTACAGGCAAATAGCACTAGTACATCTTGGCTGGCATGAACCAGTTGGTCTGAATGGCCTGTGTCTATGCCGCATGGCTCTGTGATTATGTCATATTCTGGGATCTGCTCATAAACTTGATTTTAGAATTCTCTCATTCTTGTTTGTTCTTTGTTCTTGTTTGTTTTTATCTCTGTAATCTCTAGAGTTTAAAAAAAAACCCTTAAGATACCTATTGCCCTTCTATTCATGCACAGCCCCTATTTTCATCACAGAATCAGATCAGGTTTATTATCACTGACATATGTCATGAGTTTTCTTGTGTAGCAAGCCATAAAAATTACTATAAGTTTCAATAAGAAATACATTAAAATAGTTAGTGAAAAATGAAAGCAAAATGATGAGGCCGTGTTCATGGGTTCATGGAAATCTGATGGCAGAGGGGAAGAAGTTGTTCCTAAAACATTGACTGTGTGTTTCCAGGTTCTTGTATCTCTTGCCTGATGGTACTAATGAGAAGAGATTATATCCTGGATGACAAGAGTCCTTATTGATGAATGCTGCATTTTTGAGGTGTCACCTTTTGAAGATTTCCTCAATGGTGGCTAGTGCCCTTGATGGAGCTGGCTGAGTTTACAACCCTCTGCAACTTTTTCCAACCCTGTTCAATGACGCCTCCAAACCAGACAAGTGTCGGGACAGGAGGTGAGGGTCAGGCTGGTTTCACTCGCTCTCCCATGTTCATTCATCTCTCGGCGGTGAACTGCTCCAGTTGCTGTGCTACTGAGACCAAGGCATGGGCCTACTCCAGCTGCTCTGGGGAGCAGATCTAAAGACTCAATCTGGTTCAGAATGCTGTCGCTTGCTTCTATGCGTTGCATGATTGTGCTTTTTTTCTTTCTCTGTGCGGTGGTTTTGGTCTTTCTTTTTTTCTAAATTGGGTTCTTCGATTTCTCGCTTTGTGGCTGCCTGTAATCAAACAAATCTCAAGGTCTATAATTTACAAATTCTTTGATAATAAATTGTACTTTGACTTTGATGCAACCAATGAGAATGTTCTCCCCTGTCATCTGTTGAAATTTACTCAAGTCCTTGGTGACATATCAAATCTCCACAAACTCATAACGAAGTTTAGCCACCAGTGTGTCTTCTTCATAATTGCATTAATATGTTGGACCCAGGAGAAATCTTCACATTTGGCTGCTATTGTTTCAATATCAAGACACTGTAAGTTTTCTGATTGAACCCCATAATAACAGTGGCCCTCCCTAAGGCTCTACTTGAAGCCTATTGTTTTGCACAAGTCTTTGAGTAACAGATGAAACATTGACTTACATGCCTGAGCAATAAATTAAGTTTGTTAAAAACAGAAAATGCTACAATTACTCAGCAGGTTAGGCAGGTTCTGTGTAATTATGTTTCAGTTCCAGGATCCTTTGTTAGACAAAGGGAAGATAGTAAGTTCTGACACAGGGTTTCAAACCTGGAGCATTAACTGTTTCTCTTTCTACTGGAGAATAATGAATTTTATACCTTTATTTTTAAAATTTTTAATAGTTTGTCAATGATTTTGAATAATTTTGAAAATGATTTTCTTTGCAAATGAGCATAGTACTGTACCTCCTAGCTCCCATCAGAGTCTAGTAGAGTTACACTGAGAGAGGTTAATTCCTATATATATATATTCTAGAGTTACTGTCTGACACCCTTCTTTTGTAGTCTTTTCTGGTACTTTTTCAGATTTCCAGCATTTTCAAAAAATAATTTAAGTGTATGGATAGGAGGGGTTCAAATAATATGGGTCAAATGCAGAGAACTGGGACCAGCTTAGTGGATACCAATGTCATCAGGGAGTGTTAGGACTAAGGGCCTGTTTCTGTGCTGTATTACTCTGTATCTCTATCTGCTATTTCTGGTTTCAATATTTAAGCCATGTTGGAACTTTTTACTAAGTTAAAGATTCTACATAAATTCAGGTTGTTGTCATTTCTATGATTAAGGCACTTCGGGGTAAATTCGGGTTGAACTTGTCTAGTCGGACCATGCTCCAAAATAATTATCAAGCTTTGGGGCAGGGAAGAACTCTGGGAGACCCTATTCTCAATTTGCTAAGAAAACAATCTTCACAAATATTTAATATTATTCAGGATATATTAAAAATAAAAATGATAGAAAATTCATAATATTTAAAATACTTAAAATACTTAAAACATTAAACTATTTTCTCACATGCATTCATGCACATACATTTTAACAAAGGCACTTAAAGCCTTTATGTAAGTAGAATTAAATTAAATCCTCTTTACTTCCTACCTGCAACTGATTTCCCCGATTTCATTAGAGGCAACGTGGTTGAGCCGAGTCGAGTCTGGAATAGCTTCATTACGCAGATTTCCCATTTTGAGGTCCGGAATTTGTGAGAGTCAGCACCGTGCCAGTGGACCAGATGACCAGAAAGCCAGGCTTGACTCTACATTTGGGAATAGCCCCATTATGGATTTGTGTTGCTGGCAGATCCTTCTAAATCTTGGTGGAAGATTTTCCTCCTTAGCAGAGATAAATTGGAAGGCAGAGTTGGATTACAGTCAAACTAGCCATATTTTTACTGGGCGGAACAGCTTCAAGGGGCAAGAATCCCATTTTCCTCATGTACTGCATTTTTGCATATGAATACTCTGTCATCTTCTGGGAAGTGTACCTGATAGATTGTGCCCACTGTAGATACAGGCTGTATCTGGATTAAGGACTAATAGATGACCCCACCTACAAATAAGCTCCCATAATATTATTTAATTTAAAAGTCTGACGTACTGTATATTTGTCCCTTGGAATGGACGAACTAGTTTCCTTTTTTTTCTCCTCTTTGAGTAATTTTTCTTTCTTTCTTTTTAAATCTTTTTATTAATTTTCCAAAATTATAAACGGAGTAACGATATTGATACAAAGAGGTTGGAATTATCTTAAACACAAAATACTCTGCAGATGCTGGGGTGAAAGCAACACTCACAGCACGCTGGAGGAACTCAGCAGGTCGGGCAGCATCCGTGGAAAAGATTGGTCGATATTTCGGGCGCAGATTGGGGGACCGCTTAGTCGAGCACCTCCATTCCGTCCGCCACAACAGACAGGATCTCCCAGTAACCACCCACTTCAACTCTGCTTCCCACTCCCATTCAGATATGTCCATACGTGGCCTCCTCTACTGCCATGATGAAGCTAAACTCAGGATGGAGGAGCAACACCTCATATACCGTCTAGGTAGTCTCCAGCCCCTTGGTATGAACATAGAATTCTCCAACTTCCGGTAATTCCTCCCTTCCCCCATCCCTATGTCACTCTGCCCCCTCCCCCAGCTGCCTATCACCTCCCTCATGGTTCTGCCTCCTTCTACTACCCATTGTGTTTTCCCCTATTCCTTCTTCACCTTTCCTGCCTGTCCCCTCCCTGCCTCCCCTCCCCCAGCCCTTTATCTTTCCCCTTACTGGTTTTTCACCTGGAACCTACCAGCCTTCTCCTTCCTACCCTCCCCCCACCTTCTTTATAGGGCCTCTGCCCCTTCCCTCTATAGTTCTGACGAAGGGTTCCGGCCCGAAACGTTGACCGATCTTTTCCACAGATGCTGCCTGACCTGCTGAATTCCACCAGCGTGTTGTGAGTGTTGAAATTATTTTATTGTTGATAAACATGTACAAAAAAGACTTCAAATAATACAGGTGTAAAAGACTTCCAAGCTCTTAATATAGTTAATCGTAAAGAAAAAGAAATAAAAGGAAAAAAAAACAAAGAAAAACCCCCCAAAAAACAAAATAAGACTAAATACTAAACCCAAAAAGAAAGCAAATGGAACAAAACAAGGCTGGACCAATATCTTAAATCGAATACGTTCAATAATGTCGTCAACTCCGCTCCTCTATTCGTATATTTTAAATTAATTAGAAGGATTCGGGAAAGGTCAAGTTACATCATGGAAATGTTGAATAAATGGCTTCCAAGTCTCTTCAAATTTAACCAAAGGATCAAAAATGACACTTCTAATTTTTTTTCTAAATTTAAACATGATATAGTTTGAGAAAACCAATGAAATGTAGTAGGAGGGTTGGTCTCCTTCCAATTCAATCAAATGGATCTTCTGGCCATTAAAGTAGCAAATGCGATTATCCGACAGGCTGAAGAGGATAAAGATCTATGTTCTGTCAATGGCAAACCAAAAATTGCTGTAATAGGATGGGGTTGTAAGTCAAAACGCAAAACTGTTGAAATAATATATATTCTGGAAATATATTTCCAGAATTTTTCCAAAATAGGGCAGGACCAGAACATATGAGTCCAGAAAGCCACCTCAGAGTGACATTTGTCACAAATACGGTTTATATGGGAGTAAAAACGAGCTAATTTATCTTTAGACATATAGTAATTTTTCTTATCAGTCTTATGTGCCTTGGATGCCATTTGTTACAATGCTGAGGAGGCATGTTTGCCTTTATTATGATTTTTATATGTTTTCCATCTTATGAACAAAATTGACTTAAGGACATTTGTAGTTGACTTAAGGACATTGGAACCTGTTCGCTACCAAGGGATGGCCTGTGTAAGCTGTGTAAGGATGATCAGACTCTGCAGTAGAAATCAGAAATAACAAGGTCCCTGAGTGCCATGTATGCATATGTAAAATATAAAGTATTTCATTTGCAGGATCTTCAACAGACAAATCCATCCAAGTTTGAAGCCTTGTTTTGCTAGATTTACTGAGCAGTTTTTGCTCATCCATATGCTGAATATGTCAGACTTTAAACCAGACTGCAGTGATAATGGCTGTAATCTAATAAGCAAAAACTATGCAGATTTATATCATGCTTTAAAAATGTAAGAAAGGCTTGGGAGACTTAAATCCTTTCCTCCAACTCATTGGTTATCAAATGAACTATTATGGATTGCTTTAATTATTGGAATGATTTTGTTTAGAGGTTAAAGATATTAGATTTTGCTGCAGCCTTTAATCCTTTATTTACACAAGAAGAAGAATTCCAATGATGAAGCAAGCTTACGTGCTATCACCAATCTTCATGCTGTATTATCTAAATCAATTATACATTTGTTTTTGTTAGAGATCAACCTATCTATTACACATCCTTGCACTTACTTCTATGATAGAAGCTATTTGATTTCATGTTGAGTATGATTGTTTTTGGAGCTCATTGTTGTTACGTAGTTTTGGAACATCTGAAAGGTGGTAACATGTCAAGGAGAATGTAGTATGGTAGTGTAGCGGTTAATGTAACCTAATACAAAGCTATTAATCTGGGTTTAATTATGTTAAGAGCTTGATTGTTCTCTCAGTGACTATGTGGGTTTCTTTAGGGTGCTGTGGCTTCCTCCCACATCCCAAAGTATGGATTAGGGTTAGAAAGTTGTGGGCATGCTGTGTTGGCGCCAGAATCAAGGCAACAATTGCAGGCTGCCCCCAGCATAGCTTCAGATAGCATTGGTCATTGATACACATGAGGCATTTCACTGCATGTTTAGGTGTTTTCAAGTTGAAGTTCAAGTTAACTGTCATGCAACCGTACACATGTATACAGCTGAGTGAAACAATGATCTTCTGGGACCAAGGTAAAAAATTCATTATCACATACCGCACATAAAATAACTTTAACATAATAAGTTTAGCATATAATAAATAAAATATATTCTCTAGATGTACAAATTGATATAAAGTGAATATCATCATTATCAGGTGCCATGCCCAGTTTGAGCTTTGACTGCCATGGCCCACACACGCCTGTTTCGGGTCAAGTGGATCAATTCATTGGTATTCATTTCCAGTTCTCTGGCTGCTGTCTCCATCATCATTTGTCTTTGCCTTCCTTTTGCTTTCTTCCCTTCAATCTTTCCCATAATTACCATGCATTCTAACTCCTCTTTCCTAATCACATGTCCAATGAAATCACGTTGCCTTTTCATGATCTCATACACTATTTCTCTTTTCGTGCTTGCTCTGTTCATGACATCCTCATTAGATATTTGTTTCGTCCATGATATTCTTTGCATCCTCCTCAAAAACTAGATATTGTCCAATGTTCTGAGCCATATAACATAACTGGATAAATGTAACATTTCAGTGC
The DNA here is from genome assembly GCF_030028105.1 of Mobula birostris. Lineage (NCBI taxonomy): Eukaryota > Metazoa > Chordata > Chondrichthyes > Myliobatiformes > Myliobatidae > Mobula > Mobula birostris. The sequence goes on along the minus strand of NC_092374.1, from coordinate 22,660,183 downwards.
TGTGAGGCGGGTTGCCATGCCTAGTTTAGTGTTGTTGAGTATTATTCTTCATTCTCGTAAAGTGTCTTTTGCCATCCCTGTTCTTCTCTTAATGTCCATGTCACGCCTGCCTTCTGATGCCACCCATCTTCCTAAGTAGCAAAAGTTCTATACTTGTTTTATGTCTTCCCCGTTTATTCTCAGCCTGCAGATAGGATTCTCCTTCTTCTTGGATATCACCATATATTCTGTCTTTTTGCGATTGATAGAGAGACTCATTTTTGCACTTTCTTCAACAACTATATCAATTAAGTTTTGTAGTTCTTCCTCCGTACTTGCAATTAACACAGTGTCATCCGCATATCTAATATTATTGATGTTTTCACCGCCAACTTTGATTCCCAAGATGTCTCTTACTTTTTGTAATATTGTTTCACTGTACACATTAAACAAATCAGGGGAGAAAACACACCTTTGTCTAACGCTTCTCTTGATTTTCGTAAACTGACTCATCTCTCCATCTATTCTTACAGCAGCAGTTTGTTCCCAGTACAGATTTCTGATTAGGCGGAGGTCTTTCGAATCTAGATCTGGAGTTTCTTGTAATATTTCAAGTAACTTATTGTGCTTCACTTTATCAAATGCTTTTGTGTAATTGATAAAACAAACAAACACAAATCTTTTTGCACTTGAATAGCTCGTTCTGATAGTATTCTTAACATCAATATCGCGATTCTTGTACCTTTGTTTTTCACAAAACCACATTGTTTGTTACCTATTTCAGCTTATATCATACTTTTAGCTCTTGTCATCAAAATTGTTGGAAGCATCTTAGTGTTATGACTCATTAAACCTATTGTCCTATGTAATTCACATTCTATTGCTCCAGGTTTCTTAGGAAGAATGATAAATACTGATTTTTTCATCTCTTCTGATATTATTCCAGTCTCATAAATGTCATTGATTAAATCAGTAAGTAATTATTTCCACTTGGAATGTAAGAACCCTATATCAAGCAGGAAGATTGGACAATGTGATAAATGAATTGGAAAGACTAAAGATTAACACCATGGGAATTAGTGAAGTTGGTTGGACAGGTGCTGGAATATGTCAGAATAGAAATAAAGTGAATATACAACATATAATTAAATATACAACAGCATGATGCTCCTGGAGCTGTCAGAAATAATGTGTACTGGGTGGTAGTAGGGTGTTCAGAAGTCTTGGTGCCTGGGGGATGAAGCTGTTACCTGACCCAACAGTCCTTTGATGTACATGTGACAAATAATCTTATTTTTAATTATCTTGTTGTTGAGTAGTGGGCGAGGGCAGAGAATAATATCAAAATGGGTATCACATTGACTGCACACTGACATCTATCAAATTTATTTCAGACTGTTTATCAGGCAGTATCTGTTGAAAAACAAATACTGGTCTACAACCCTTTGTGAGAAGAAGGAAACAATGAGATGCAAGTATCTGTCGAAGCAAGCAGCTGAAGAAGGGAGTGGAAGAGTTCGGGTAGAAAAAGTCTTTTTTTTCTTAAACTGCTCGGGGAGAAGGATCTGCACTGCGCAGGTGCGTGACGTAGGGCGCCAAGGTTTAAAAAGCAGACCACCATATACAGCAGCCATCATCAGAGTGGAGTGAGTCAGAGTGGGACGGCTTTGGCTCAAACAGGCTTCGGCGAGAACAGGCAGAGGGCAGGGTAGGTTCCGGTAAGTTTTTTGTTCAGATTGTTTAGTGCAGAGAGAATGCCAGGCAGGATGTTGGAATGCTCCTCTTGCAGGATGTGGGAAGTCAGGGAGCCCTCCGGTGTCCCTGACAACGACACCTGCAAGAAGTGCATCCAGCTGCAGCTCCTAACAAACAGCGTTAGGGAACTGGAGCAGGAGCTGGATGACCTGCGGATCATTCAGGAGAATGAGAAGATTATAGATCGTAGCTACAGGGAGGTAGTTACGCCAAAGGAGCAGAGGACAGGAAATTGGGTCACTGTCAGGCAAGGAAAGAGGAAAGGGCAGGCAGAGCAGGGTTCCCCTGTGGCCATTCCCCTCAACAACAAGTATACCGCATTGGATACTGTTGGGGGGGATGACTTACCTGGGACTAGCTGCAGTAACCGGATCTCTGACACTGAGTCTGGCTCTGCAGTGCAGAAGGGAGGGGGGAAAAAGAGGAGAGCGGTAGTGATAGGGGACTCGATTGTTAGAGGTGCAGATAGGAGGTTCTGTGGTCGTGACAGAGAATCCAGGATGGTTTGTTGTCTCCCGGGTGCCAGGGTCAAGGATGTCTCTGATCACTTGCATGACATTCTGAAGTGGGAGGGTGACCAGCCAGATGTCGTGGTGCACATTGGTACCAATGATATAGCAAGGAAGGGTGAGGAGGTCCTGGAGAGTGAGTATAGAGAGCTTGGTAGGAAGTTGAAAAGCAGGACCTCAAGGGTGGTAATCTCAGGATTGCTACCTGTGCTACATGCCAGTGAGGGTAGGAATAGGCTGCTCTGGAGGATGAACAAGTGGCGGAGGAACTGGTGTAGGGAGCAGGGTTTCAGATTTCAGGATAATTGGGACCTCTTCTGGGGCAGGTGGGACCTGTACAAGAGAGACGGGTTACACTTGAACTACAAGGGGACCAATATCCTTTCAGGGAGGTTTGTTAATACTATTGGGGGGGCTTTAAACTAGATTTGCAGGGGGATGGGAGCCAGAGTGCCAGAGCTGACAGTGTGGCTGGGGTGAAAATAAATGATGTTAAAAGTTCAAGCAAATCCACTAATAGAAAGGTTGTGAGTGGTGGTAAAAATCTTCTGAGGTGTATATATTTCAATGCTAGGAGTATTGCGGGGAAGGCAGATGAGTTGAGGGTGTGGATTGACACATGGAATTATGACATTGTAGCAATTAGTGAAACTTGGCTACAGGAGGGGCAGGACTGGCAGCTTAATATTCCAGGGTTCCGATGTTTCAGATGTGATCGAGGCAGAGGAATGAAAGGTGGGGGAGTAGCATTGCTTGTTAGGGAAAATATTACAGCAGTGCTCAGGCAGGACAGATTAGAGGGCTTGTCTACTGAGTCCTTATGGGTGGAGCAGAGAAACAGGAAAGGTATGGCCACATTAGTGGGATTGTATTACAGACCACCCAATAGTCAACGAGACTTGGAAGAGCAAATCTGCAGAGAGACAGCAGGCAACCGCAGGAAACGTAAAGTTGTGGGGGTAGGGGATTTTAATTTTCCATATATTGATTGGGTCTCCCATACTGTTAGGGGTCTAGATGGTTTAGAGTTTGTAAATTGTGTTCAGGAAAGTTTTCTAAATCAATATATAGAGGGACCAACTAGAGGGGATGCAATATTGGATCTCCTGTTAGGAAATGAGTTAGGACAAGTGACAGAAGTCTGTGTCGGGGAGCACTTTGGTTCCAGTGATCATAACCCCATTAGTTTCAACTTGATCATGGACAAGGACAGATCTGGTCCTAGGGTTGAGGTTCTTAACTGGAAGAAGGCCAAATTTGAAGAAATGAGAAAGGATCTAAAAAGTGTGGATTGAGACAGGTTGTTCTCTGGCAAGGATGTGATTGGTAGGTGGGAAGCCTTCAAAGGAGAAATTTTGAGAGTGCAGTATTTGTATGTTCCTGTCAGGATTAAAGGCAAAGTGAATAGGAACAAGGAACCTTGGTTCTCAAGGGATATTGCAACTCTGATAAAGAAGAAGAGGGAGTTGTATGACATGTATAGGAAGCAGGGAGTAAATAAGGTGCTTGAAGAGTATAAGAAGTGCAAGAAAATACTTAAGAAAGAAATCAGGAGGGCTAAAAGAAGACATGAGGTTGCCTTGGCAGTCAAAGTGCAGGATAATTCAAAGAGCTTTTACAGGTATATTAAGAGCAAAAGGATTGTAAGGGGTAAAATTGGTCCTCTTGAAGATCAGAGTGGTCGGCTATCTGCGGAACCAAAGGAAATGGGGGAGATCATAAATAGGTTTTTTGCGTCTTTATTTACTAAGGAAACTGACATGAAGTCTATGGAATTAAGGGAAACAAGTAGTGAGATCATGGAAACTGTACAGATCGAAAAGGAGGAGGTCCTTGCTGTCTTGAGGAAAATTAAAGTGGATAAATCCCCGGGACCTGACAGGGTGTTCCCTCGGACCTTGAAGGAGACTAGTGTTGAAACTACAGGGGCCCTGGCAGAAATATTTAAAATGGCGCTGTCTACAAGTGAGGTGCCGGAGGATTGGAGAGTGGCTCATGTTGTTCCGTAGTTTAAAAAGGGATCGAAAAGTAATCCGGGAAATTATAGGCCAGTAAGTTTAACGTCGGTAGTAGGTAAGTTATTGGAGGGAGTACTAAGAGACAGAATCTACAAGCATTTGGATAGACAGGGACTTCTTAGGGAGAGTCAACATGGCTTTGTGCGTGGTAGGTCATGTTTGACCAATCTATTGGAGTTTTTCGAGGAGGTTACCAGGAAGGTGGATGAAGGGAAGGCAGTGGATATTGTCTACATGGACTTCAGTAAGGCCTTTGACAAGGACCCGCATGGGAGGTTAGTTAGGAAAATTCAGTCGCTAGGTATACATGGAGAGATGGTAAATTGGATTAGACATTGGCTCAATGGAAGAAGCCAAAGAGTGGTAGTAGAGAATTGCTTCTCCGAGTGGAGGCCTGTGACTAGTGGTGTGCCACAGGGATCAGTGCTGGGTCCATTGTTATTTGTCATCTATATCAATGATCTAGATGATAATGTGGTAAATTGGATCAGCAAATTTGCTGATGATACAAAGATTGAAGGTGTAGTAGACAGTGAGGAAGGTTTTCAGAGCCTGCAGAGGGACTTGGACCAGCTGGAAAATTGGGCTGAAAAATGGCAGATGGAGTTTAATACTGACAAGTGTGAGGTATTGCATGTTGGAAGGACAAACCAAGGTAGAACATACAGGGTTAATGGTAAGGCACTGAGGAGTGCAGTGGAACAGAGGGATCTGGGAATACAGATACAAAATTCCCTAAAAGTGATGTCACAGGTAGATAGGGTCGTAAAGAGGGCTTTTGGTACATTGGCCTTTATTAATCAAAGTATTGAGTATAAGAGCTGGAATGTTATGATGAGGTTGTATAAGGCATTGGTGAGGCCGAATCTGGAGTATTGTGTTCAGTTTTGGTCACCAAGTTACAGGAAGGATATAAATAAGGTTGAAAGAGTGCAGAGAAGGTTTACAAGGATGTTGCCGGGACTTGAGAAACTCAGTTACAGAGAAAGGTTGAATAGGTTAGGACTTTATTCCCTGGAGCGTAGAAGAATGAAGGGAGATTTGATAGAGGTATATAAAATTATGATGGGTATTGATAGAGTGAATGCAAGCAGGCTTTTTCCACTGAGGCAAGGGGAGAAAAAAACCAGAGGATATGAGTTAAGCGTGAGGGGGGAAAAGTTTAAAGGGAACATTGGGGGGGCTTCTTCACACAGAGAGTGGTGGGAGTATGGAATGAGCTGCCAGATGAGGTGGTAAATGCGGGTTCTTTTTTAACATTTAAGAATAAATTGGACAGATACATGAACAGGAGGTATATGGAGGGATATGGTCCGTGTGCAGGTCAGTGGGACTCGGCAGAAAATGGTTCGGCACAACCAAGAAGGGCGAAAAGGCCTGTTTCTGTGCTGTAGTTTCTATGGTTCTATGGTCCTATTTTTTAAAGTAGAAAAGAAGGTGTTAGAAGGATATGTAGAACAAAGGGAGTGGCCATAAAACGCAGTATCAAGATGGCTTAATGGCGAGTGTTATCAGTGCTTTCAACTCCCAGGCCTGTGTGATGAGTTGTCAGTTGTGGATTGAATTATACAATTGCCGAGAATTATACAAGTTGGTTTAAAAGAAAACTGAAAAAGGCATGGGAAACCAACTTATTCAAGCTGCACCTGTGGAAAGAGAAATAAGTTCTACCTTTGAATCATTTCTAATGTTTCATTCTTATCAGTTGGAAGAATCCTTTGGCATTCTTTTGTTCACTTGCATTCAAGAGGGATGACATGAATTTTCATAATTATCTCAGCTCATGTGCATTCATAGCCACACAAATTGTAAGTTGGACAGACAACACTATTTTTAATAAAGCGTGTGATCGATGACACTTGTGTAAAGATAAGGGCACCAACAATTACTTGGAATGATGCATAACAGCTACAGAGTCTTGCATAATTTATTATTCAGGACTCTATTGAGCTCATCTATATGTATGAATGTCCAAAATCCAGTCTCACTCATTGTGAAACACCAATCTTCATTCTTCAATTGAATCATTTTGCTGAAAGAAAAATAAATCAGCAGAAATTGGAATCAACTAGATGACACATTGTAAAGTCCTGGCATTCTTATGGCACAGAGTGAGGGCACTCATTCTATCAGCTACATGAAGTTCCAAGACAGCAATGCCCACAGCCGAATTCTCCATACCTACTCCCATAACACTGGCAATTATCCTCTCTCAAGTTCTCTTTAAAATCATCAATTGATCCATTGTGTCCTATTTCTATAGGCAGCAGAGTCACAATGGATCGGGTGAGTCAGTAATGAGAGTCATAGGGTAATACAGCATGGAAACATTTATCCATTCTGACCAAAGTGTCCCATTTTCCAGCAGTTGGCCCATATCCATCTCAAACTTTCTTGTTCATATCCTGTCTAAATATCTCCAAACTGTTTTAGAAAGTAGAAAATGTTTAAAAGAGCAGAGAGGTAAAGATTATATATGGCACCACATAAAAATCAGAAGACAATTAATCAGAGAGTTAATACATGACTGAAGTGATGGATTAATGGTGACGATATACATTACAATGATAGGGAAACCAATCTTTTGACAGGAGTGGTGGAGAGGTTTGCCTTGAACAGGGCCAATATCAACGTCATTGCATTCAGTCTCAGAAACAGGTTTAATACCACTGGCATATAGTATGTCATGAAATTTGTTGTTATGAGGCAGTAGTACATTGCAATATGGAATAATGAAAAATATGTAAACACAGTAAGAAGTGTATATATATTAAGTTAACCTAAATCAGTGCAGAACAAGAAAAGAAGTAGCGAGGTAGTGTTTTCTTATGGAATAGAATAGTACAGCACAGTACAGGCCCTTCGACCCACAATGTTGTGCCGACCCTCAGACCCTGCCTCCCATATAACCCCCCACCTTAAATTCCTCCATATACCTGTCTAGTAGTCTCTTAAACTTCACTAGTGTATCTGCCTCCACCACTGACTCAGGCAGTGCATTCCACGCACCAACCACTCTCTGAGTGAAAAACCTTCCTCTAATATCCCCCTTGAACTTCCCACCCCTTACCTTAAAGCCATGTCCTCTTGTATTGAGCAGTGGTGCCCTGGGGAAGAGGCGCTGGCTATCCACTCTATCTATTCCTCTTATTATCTTGTACACCTCTATCATGTCTCCTCTCATCCTCCTTCTCTGCGAAGAGTACAGCCCTAGCTCCCTTAATCTCTGATCATAATGCATACTTTCTAAACCAGGCAGCATCCTGGTAAATCTCCTCTGTACCCTTTCCAATGCTTCCACATCCTTCCTATAGTGAGGCGACCAGAACTGGACACAGTACTCCAAGTGTGACCCAACCAGAGTTTTATAGAGCTGCATCATTACATCGCGATTCTTAAACTCTATCCCTTGACTTATGAAAGCTAACACCCCATAAGCTTTCTTAACTACCCTATCCACCTGTGAGGCAACTTTCAGGGATCTGTGGACATGTACCCCCAGATCCCTCTGCTCCTCCACACTACCAAGTATCCTGCCATTTACTTTGTACTCTGCCTTGGAGTTTGTCCTTCCAAAGTGTACCACCTCACACTTTTCCGGGTTGAACTCCATCTGTCACTTCTCAGCCCACTTCTGCATCCTATCAATGTCTCTCTGCAATCTTCGACAATCCTCTACACTATCTACAACACCACAAGCCTTTGGTCTACCCCAACATCCAGGTCGTTAATAAAAATCACAAAAAGTGGAGGTCTCAGAACAGATCCTTGTGGGACACCACTAGTCACAATCCTCCAATCTGAATGTACTCTCTCCACCACGAACCTCTGCCTTCTGCAGGCAAGCTAATTCTGAATCCACCTGGCCAAACTTCCCTGGATCCCATGCCTTCTGACTTTCTGAATAAGCCTACCGTGTGGAACCTTGTCAAATGCTTTACTGAAATCCATATAGATCACATCTACTACACTACCCTCATTTATATGCCTGGTCATCTCCTCAAAGAACTCTATCAGGCTTGTTAGACACTATCTGCCCTTCACAAAGCCATGCTGACTGTCCCTGATTAGACCATGATTCTCTAAATGCCCATAGGTCCTATCTCCAAGAATCTTTTCCGACAGCTTTCCCACCACAGACATAAGGCTCACTGGTCTATAATTACCCGGACTATTCCTACTAACTTTTTTGAACAAGGGGACAACATTCGCCTCCCTCCAATCCTCCGGTACCATTCCCGTGGACAAGGACTTAAAGATCCTAGCCAGAGGCTCAGGAATCTCTTCCCTTTCCTCGTGGAGCAGCCTGGGGAATATTCCGTCAGGCCCCGGGGACTTATCCGTCCTAATGTATTTTAATACCTCCAACACTTCCTCTCCCTTAATATCAACATGCTCCAGAACATCAAACTCACTCATATTGTCCTCACCATCATTAAGTTCCCTCTCATTGGTGAATACCGAAGAGAAATATTCATTGAGGACCTCGCTCACTTCCACAGCCTCCAGGCACATCTTCCCACCTTTATCTCTAATCGGTCCTACCTTCACTCCTGTCATCCTTTTGTTCTTCACATAATTGAAGAATGCCTTGGGGTTTTCCCTTACCCTACTCGCCAAGGCCTTCTCATGCCCCCTTCTTGCTCTTTTCAGCCCCTTCTTGAGCTCCTTTCTTGCCTCTCTATATTCCTCAATAGACCCATCTGATCCTTGCTTTCTAAACCTCATGTATGCTGCCTTCTTCCACCTGACTAGATTTTCCACCTCGCTTGTCACCCATGGTTCCTTCACCCTACCATTCTTTATCTTCCTCACCGGGACAAATTTATCCCTAACATCCTGCAAGAGATCTCTAAACATTGACTACATGTCCATGGTACATTTCCCTGCAAAAAACATCATTCCAATTCACACCCGCCTTATATCCTCATAAGTTGCCCTTCCCCAATTAAAAATTTTCCTGTCCTCTCTGATTCTATCCTTTTCCATGATAATGCTAAAGGCCAGGGAGCAGTGGTCACTGTCCCCCAGATGCTCACCCACTGAGAGATCTGTGACCTGACCCGGTTCATTACCAAGTACTAGATCTAGTATGGCATTCCCCCTAGTCGGCCTGTCCACATACTGTGACAGGAATCCGTCCTGGACACACTTAACAAACTCTGTAATGGCCACTACATCATAATTCCATATATGTATCCAAGTTCTCAGTTCACCACCTTTGTTCCTGATGCTTCTTGCATTGAGGTACACACACTTCAGCCCTTCTTCCTTACTACCTTTACACCATTTATTCTGCTTTTCTTTCCTCAAAGCTTCTCTATATGTTAGATCTGGCTTTACTCTGTGCACTTCTTTTACTGCTCTATCGCTCTGGGTCCCATCCCCCTCGCAAATTAGTTTAAATTAGTTTTCCTGGGTTTAATATCTATTCAGAAATTGGATGGCAGAGGGGTAGAAGTTGTTCCTATTACAGCTTCCTTTGTTAATCCTTTTCTTTCTCATCTCTAATCTCATTCCTCCTATTCCCTGGTGTATGGATACAGGTTAGACCATGACCCCATAACAAAAGCAAGGGCACCATTTTAGATAATTTTTGAGCCCACTTCCATGTATCCAAGTCTTTTTTTGAATAATCTTCAGATTATTCAACCAAAGACTTAGATGCATGGAATAAAAGACTCTCGCAATCACTTTGGATAGAAGAACAAGTCAGAGGGTGAATTTTCTGCAGTGAAGGTGGGAAATTGCTGCAGTTGATCAGACTGCTGTTTCATCACTCCAACAACCCAGGGTAAATCCTATCCTTGGATGTTGTTTGCGTGGAGTTCACACACTTCTCCTGTGACCATGTTGTTTATTTCCTCACCTTCCCGGTGTTCTGCCACATCCCAAGATCCTGATGAAGTGTCTTGGTATTCCCATCCACAGGTGACCTGCTGAGCTCCTCCAGCACATTGTATGCATTGCTCTGGATTACCAGCAACTGCAGTACCTTTTGTGTCTGTGGGTTGTCAGGTTTATTGGCTTCCAAAAATTGCCCCCAGTGTGTAGATGAGTACTTAAGCTCCTTCCTATTAACTTTATAATCTTCTAGAGTTCTAACATTACCTAGCTCTCTGAACCTTTTGTAAACTTTTCTTTTCTTCTTGACTAGGTTTATTACAGCCTTTGTACACCATGGTTCCTGCACCCTACCATAACTTCCCTGTCTCATTGGAACATACCTATGCAGAACTCCACACAAATATCCCCATAACATTTGCCGCATTTCTTCTGTACTTTTCCCTGAGAACATATCTTTCCAATTTAAGCTTCCAATTTCCTGCCTGATAGCTTCATAATTCCCCTTAGTCCAATTAAAAGCTTGTCTAACTTGTCTGTTTCTATCTCTCTCCAATGCTATTATAAAGGAGATAGAATTATGATCAGTTTCTCCAAAATTCTCTCCCAGTGAGAGATCTGACACCTGACCAGGTTCACTTCCTAATACTAAATCAAATACAGCTTCTCCTCTTGTAGGCTTATCTACATATTGTGTCATGAAACCTTCCCGAACACACCTAACCTAACTCCATCCCATCTAAGCCCCTTGCTCTAGGGAGATGCTTATTGATATTTAGGAAATTAAAATCTTCCAGCACGACAACTCTTATTATTACACCCTTCCAGGATCTGTTTCCCTATCTGCTTCTCAATATCCCTGTTACTATTGGGCGGCCTATAAAAAGCACCCAGTAAAGTTATTAACCCCTTCCTGATCCTAACCTCCACCCACAGAGACTCCATAGACAATCCCTCCATGGCGTCCACCTTTTCTGCAGTCGTGTCACTATCTCTGATCAGCCGTGCCATGCCCCCACCTCTGCCTCCCTCCCTGTCCTTTCTGAAACATTTAAAACCCGGCACTTGAAGTAACCATTCCTATCCCTGAGCCATCCAAGTCTCTGTAATGGCCACCACATCATAGCTACTAAGCAATTGTTTACCAGGTAAATGAGTTGACGTAGCTTTTGAGCAAATGGGACTAACTCAGTTACCAACTTAGTCTAGCATGAATGAGTTGGGCTGAAGGGCCTGTTTCTGTGATACATGGCTGTATGATCCTATGCAATGGAGCATTATTTCAGATGTTTTGATGGTGCTAGTGTGTTCTTCCTGTTACTAAATGTCCTCTATTATCATTAGCAACTTTTCCATGGTCCATTTTGGAACAGCACAAGGAGCAATGACAACAACAGATAACCCTGCAAGTTTTGAGACACTGCAACATCTATTGTGTTGGCCAATTTGTCAAGCATTGTGTGGCATGCTCAAAAAATGTCCTTGGTATTCATAGTGGAAATTGGAAATCAATTGGCATCCTTAGTACAGATAAAGATGGCACTTTGTAAGCCATTCATATTATTTTGCCACCTGCTTTCAGAACTAATTAGAGAAAGCTGTAGGCAGTTCTGATCATCTGTACAGATGCCGTGTGCCTGAAAACCAAGCCAATAACCATCCCAGTATGTTTGTGATTATTTCTGGATTTTGCTGCTATAATTAAGAATGCAGTGAATGAAATGTAATCTTGGGAATTTATACACTTCAAAGAGTAGGAACTAAAAAAACCTGATAGCACAATCAATATGAGAGGTTCTGTTAGTTCTGATTTTCACTTAATGTTGTCTCCCAGCATTTGGATCACATTGAGGAAACATGCTGAAATTTCCAATGTATATTGACATTCATAATGTTGATACACACTTCAGATAGCTTCTGACAGAAAATTAAACCTTATTCACAATCTATAGAATAAGGTATTCTCAGAAGATATTATTTTGTAGAAAAGCTTATATCTCAAAAGAGATATTTCTATAATGAATGTATCATACAGTGTAAAAGACTATTCAGCCCAGTGTTTCTGTACAATTTATCTGGAATATTTTCATTAACATCATTCCTCTGTGCTGCTCCTATGATTTGGAACATTTTATCATTTACGTATTTATTCCATCCCCTTCTGAAAATGGTGATGCGTGCACCTTCACCTTCCTAACCCCTCACTTAATTAGGAATAAAGATGAGCTGTTTTCTAATCGGAGAGTGATTTCAGAAATCAGAAGAGTAAAAGTAATTGGGAATCCTACTGTAGAGTTCCCTTAAGATGAACTTGCAGCTTGAGTTGATAGTAAGGGAAGCAAATATAATGAGAGCATTCATTTCAAGAGGACTAGGATATAAGGGGAAGGCAAACGTGAGAAAATATGGAGATGCTGGAAATCCAAAGCAACACACACACACACACACACACACAATGCTAGAGGAACTCAACAGGCAGCATCAATAGAAACAAGTAAACCTCCTGATAGAGTGTCTCGGTCCAAAACATTGACTGTTTACCCTTTTCCATAGATGCTGCTTGGTCTGCTGAGTTCCTCCAGCATTTTTTATATAAAAGCAAGGCACTGGTTAAACCACATTTGGAGTATTGTGCGCAGCTTAAGGTACATATCTAAGAAAGGATATACTTGGATTGGAGAGGGTCCAAAACAGATTCACGAGAATGATCCTGTGAATGGAAGGGTTCGCATATGAGGGGTGTTTAATGGCTCTGGATCTGTACTTGCTGGATTTTAAGAAAATGAGGGGGATCTCCTTCAACAGTCAATGCAATCAGTCAGACCTTTTGCTTCAGTGCTGTTTCTCTGTACTAACACCATATACCTTGATACTCTGAATTTCCAAACAAGTCTGCCACTATATTTCTTAAACACATTCAGCCTCTGACGCTCCAGTGCACTCACTTCTCTCTGGGTGAAGAAACATTTTTCCATTCTGTTCCCAGGGTATGACTTGCAATTTTGAGACAGTGGCCCTTGACTATAGAAGAGGACTGTCAACTCCATATCTACCCTGGGAAGATCTACAGTACCATAATATTCATTTCACATTTCAGTGAGATCACCTAAACTCAAGAGAACATAAGTCCATTCTTTCTTAAAAGGACAAAGTCATCTTCTCTTGAACCAACCTGATGAAGCATCTCCACACTACCTCTGTTGCAAGTGCATCCTTCACTGGGTAGAAAGACCAGGCCTATGTAAGTGAATCTCACCAGCACTGTATAGATTCACCAGCACTGTATAGATTTGGAGCACTATGTCTTTACTTTTGTACTCAAACACCATTTGCAATAAAGACTAATGTGCTATTCACCTTAATAATTGTTTGAATACTTGCATGTTAACTTTCAGTGACTGATGTGTAAAGGTACCCAGGTCCCCCCAGCTCCTTTCATGGAATTAAATTGTAGATACATAACACAGAAACAGACATTTTGGCCCATGTCCACAAGTCTTTTTGCCTATTTTTATTAGTACCATATGTTTGATTTAGATCTGTATCCTTCTGCTCCATGCTTATTTAAATGCTTGTCTATATTCCTCTTAAGTGTTGTAATTGTATTTGACACCACCACCTCCTCAGCAAGTTTCAGTTATCAACCACTCTGTGTATAATAAAATAAAATACCCCTCAAATTCCCTTGAAAACTCCTTCCTCTCATTTAATCCTATACCTTCTTGCTTTTGATATTCCTACCCCGGAAAAAGAAAAAAGAATGACTATCTACACCACAAGAGATTCTGCAGGTGCTGGATTCCAGAGCAACGCACACAAAATGCAGGAGGAACTCAGCAGGTCAGGCAGCATCCATGGAATAGAATAAACAGTGGATATTTTAGTCCAAGACCCTTCATCAGGACAGGGGAAAAAGAGGGAAGCAGCCGGAATAAGAAGGTGAGGAGGGAAGGAGTACAAAGCAGAAGGTGAAAGGTGAAGCCAGTTGAAGGGGAAGGTAGGTGGGAATGGGAGGGGTGGATGAAGTAAGAAACTGGAAGGTGATAGGAGGAAAAGGTAAAGGGCTGAAGAAGAAGGAATCTGATAGGAGGGGAGAGTAGACCATGGGAGAAATAGTTTTAATTTTTCCTTATTAATCTAATCCAGTCACCCCTCAGTGCCCTTCAATATAGAGAAAATACATCTAACCTTTTCCAATCCTTATCCATAACTGAAGTCCTCCAAATGAGACCACATACTAGTGGATTTCTTTTGTACTCTATTCAGCACAAATATATCCACCCTGCAGTGTGACTTACACAATACTCCAAGTTGAAACATAATATCCTTCCTTTTATATTCTGTTCCCTGACCTTAGGAGGAAAGCATATTTTATGCCTTTGTCACTACTCTATTTGTCTCATCAGTTTCAGGAATCCATGGACATGAATTCCACTGTCCTTCTGTTCATCAACATTCCTGAGCACCTTATCATTTCTTGTATACTATATTACTTACTAGCCTTTAAGCCGCCGGCATTTAGGGCAGCGATGAGGACCTTCCATCTCTGGTGGTGTTCAGGGCTTCCTTCATCATGTCAATTTCTTTCTCTTGGTTTTCACTACTGTCAGTCATGCACATCCTGGGTGGAAACCCAGGAAGACCCTTACACACAGATGTAGAAGGATTCTTCATTGCTGTTTCTGTAATAATGTTGTTTTACCAGTCAGGGTTGTTAACCCTGAGCTGAACCATTGAACCTGGAGGTTGTACATTGCTTCACTTCATACTTGGTAAGTTTAAATTCTTTCTGCTAGCATTTCACCCAGTCACTCGCCATTTAAAAGATACTCTACCTTTCCGTTTTCTTAATCTCACATTGTGTTCTGTGTTACATTTAACCTGACATGTCCTTGCCCATTAACTTAACCTGTCCACATTTCCCAGTCTATATTCCCTGGAAATTTTCCTGCAAACTCCTCACGGCCCACATCAGTAGATCTGAATGCATTACTTTTGGTGCCCTCATCAAAATCATTGTCCCGGATGGTAAGCAGCTGGGGTCCCACCACCAATCCTTGCAGCCCCATTAGTCACGACCTCCCAGCCTCAGATTCCCCATTCTCCAGCCTTTTATCACTTTTAGTAATCAACTTCCTAGCTCTTTCCTTCACCTCTTCCCCCTCCCAGTTTCACCTATCACCTACTATCTTGTACTTCTTCCTCCCCTCCTCCCACCTTCATGCTCTGCTTTTTCATCCTTTTTTTTTCAGTCCTCATGAAGGGTCTGAGCCCAAAATCTCAGCTGTACACTTTTCCATAGATGCTGCTTGGACTGCTGGCTTCCACCAGCACTTTGTGTGCGTTGCTTGGATTTCCAGCATCTGCAGATTTTCTTGTGTTTGTCCCAAAACAATCTGTTTATTCCTTTTCTCTGTTTCCTTTCCTTTCATCAATTCTCAAGCATTGACTTCAAATTGTCCTTAGTAGTTTGCCTTCCAATTTTGTGCATTAGTCTCTCCTTAGCCAGTTTAAAGATGTGAAACTCTAATGTACCACATCAATTGGTTCACCTTTTGTATTCTCAAGGTTACAACCCAACAGGTTTGCCAACCATGACTTTCCTTTCATAAATCCTCATTGACTCTGCCCAATCCTATTATTATTTTCTAAATGCCCTTCTGCACAGTATCCTTATTAGTGATTCCAATTAACCTGAATTCTAATTAAAGTGGATAGGTTCTTGATCAGTAAGGGCAATAAAGGTTATGTGGAGATGACACGAGAATGAGGTTAAGAGATATGATAAATCTGCCATGATGAAATATTGAAGTTTCAATGCCTAATTCTGCTCCTATGTCTTATGTTTTACGCACAGTATGTCTAATATTTTCCACCATACTTCCCAGATGTCAGGCTGGCTAACTAGTGTGTAGTTCATAGTTCACTCTCTTCCTCTTTTCTTGGAGTTACACATGTGTATTTTTTACCTCTGCTCAGACAAAAGTGCTGTTAAGATTAATCCTATTTCCTGACTTTCAACCTAAAACTCCAGAACTTTATGACACAGCATATGCTCTTACAGTGACTTTTTAAATAAAATGAGATCATTTAGCTCCATTGTGTATACAGGCAATGTAACCCATACCTCTATCAGATGTCAGATAATTTACTTTGTTTCTCAACACTCTTCAAAGCATTCCATTGATTACCTTAAATCGATGTCCCTGTATTGACCTCCCTGCTAAGGGAAATAGTTATTTCCAGTTCTCCCTTGATAGTTTTAGAAGTTTAAATGCATCAAGTTTATTTCCTCTCAAGTAAACTTAGCTTTGCAAAACTTTCTTCAGGACACTGATTGCATAGCAAAACTTTCTACACAACTCTGAGTGTCTTACTTTGACACATCGGTGCAAGCCTCCTAAGATGTAATAGCATCACTCCTAAAATGAGCGAAGTTGTGGACATTGATCTAGCAATAAACATTTTGTGGAATCCTAATACGAGCTCCTTGCCCCAGTATTCCTTATCTTGGCCAATAAAAAGAAAGTATCATGTTTGCCTTATTAATTATCTCTTTAATTCCCTCTTATTGATTGTGTCTATTACCTTTCAAGTTCAAGTCCATTGTCACTTGACTGTCCACGTATACAACCAAGCAAAACGATGCTCCTCTGGACTATGGTGCACCCACAAAACATATCTCAGACAGCACATGAAACAAAATAGTGCTACAAATAAGTTAATAAAATATAATTCAAAATGCATGTAGTGTTCAGCACAGGTAAACAGTAAACAGTTTGCTGTCCCAGTGGCAAGACATCGGTGGTGGCAGGGTCTCACAGCCTGAGGGAAGAAGCTGTTATCCAGTCTGGCAGTTACTTTACTTTATTTTATTGTTGCCAAACAATTGATACTAGAGCGTAAATCATCACAGCGATATTTGATTCTGCTCTTCGTGCTCCCTGGAGTACAAATCAATAGTAAATGGTAAAAATTTAAATTATAAATCATAAGTAGAAAACAGAAAAGGGAAAGTAAGGTAGTGCAAAAACCTGAGAGGCAGGTCCGGATATTTGGAGGGTACGGGTCAGGATCCATTCTGCAGTATTATCATGTTTGGAAAGAAGCTGTTCCCAAATCTGGCCGTACGAGTCTTCAAGCTCCTGAGCCTTCTCCCAGAAGGAAG